>NW_024082060.1:245201-355405 GCF_003009895.1 Hyaena hyaena | reverse complement strand
GATTAGGAGGAACTTAACAGAGGACCAAGAGGGAGAAGAAGGGCGGAAATGGTGGGGGAAAGGGAGAGAGGCAAACCATGAGAGACTCTTGAATGCTGACAAAAACTGAGGACTGATGGATGTGGGGGGGAGGGGGGGATGGGCATGGAAGAGGGTACTTTGGGGATGAGCACTGAGTGTTATGTAGAAACTAATTTGACAATAAACTATTTGTAAAAAAAAAAGTTATAATTATTAAAAAATATATTTATTTATTTATTTAAGAGAGAGAGAGAGCGAGAGAGAGAGAAGGGGAGGGGCAGAGAGAGGGGGAGAGAGAATCCCAAGCAGGTTTCATGCTGTTAGTACAGAGCCTAATGTGGGGCTTGATTCTATGAACTGTGAGATCATTACCTGAGCTGAAATAAAAAATCAGACATTTAACTGACTGAGCCACTCAGGCACTCCTCGTCTCTTTGTCTTCAAGTTTTGATAATTTAATTATAATTTATCTTGGTGTGGGTCTCTTTAGATTCATCTTTTTTGGTACTTTTTGAATTTCCTGAATCTGGATATCTGTTTATTTCCATGAAGTTAAGAAATTTTTGGCCATTATTTCTTTGAATAAGCTTTCTGGCTTTTTGTATCTCTCTTGTCCTTCTGGATATCTATAATTTGAAATGTTGGTCCACTGGATAGTGGCCTATCACGACCTGAAGCTATCTCCCTTCTTTTTCATTCCCTTTCTTTTTTTGTGCTTCTGGTCCGATGAATTCCAGTGTCACGTTGATTTCATGATCCTTTCTTTCACTTGATCTAGTTTTCTCTTAGAATCCTCTTTTAAAATAATCAGTTTAGTTGTTCTATTTCTCAGATGCATTATTTCTGTGTGACACTTTAAATGTTTTCTCTCTGTTGAATGTTTCACTTTATCCAAACATTGCTTTCTTCACCTCAGTGAACACGGTTATGACCATTATTATGACTCTCTTGGTCAAACCACTCATCTCTATTTCACTAGCAATGGTTTGTTGTTGTTGTTGTTGTTGTTGTTGTTATTTTCTTCTTTTGTTTGGGCTGTATTGCTGTTTCTTAATTTTTCTTGAGTCTCTGTGTTGTTTTCTGCACATTGGATAGAACAGCCCCCTATCTCAATCTTGACTGACTGGTGGGGAAATGAGTATCATCAGTCAGCCTGGGACCAATCTCCTGGTTGCCGCTCAAACTTTTGCATTTGTGCAAACCATTGCCTTTCTTTTTAGTGGCTCTCAGTAGTTGAGCATGTGCCAAGATCTGTTGGTGTTCCAAAGGTGGGGGAGATACACCTATCGAGGCTCCTGGAACATGACTAATTGCCTGTCCTTTCAGCTTCCTGATGCAGGCTAATTATAAACCCCACTTTGGTACAGCACATTAAAAAGTCAAGATGCTAGGTACAGTATATAGTCTATTTGACCCCTATTTGGTGAAACTGGAACCTGGGTGTTTTTGCTTACTTACTGTGTGCTGAGTTAGAGAGACTAGTTACCGGGGTCCCAGATGAGACTGCCTTTTTGTTTTGTATGATCCTAGGAGACTTATGAATGTTGAACCCTATCAGTTTTCAGAGTTAGATGATTTCGGAATCCGTCCCTTGGGTGGCAGCCATAACAATTAGAGTACTGATATCTGGACAAGCTTCTTTCAGGGAGAAACTGGAAACTTGGTTTTACTATTGGAGCAAGCTAAGGGGAGGCAGCAGAGGATGTGCCCACTAGCTCTAATATGTTTCTTGGGAGAATATAAGAAGCTCCCACATGTAAATGGATTAGAAGCTAGAACCTCAAGAAGTAGTTGGGAAAGTATGCACTCAAATCCCTTTTGGGGAGGAAGTTGGAGATGGGTTTTTGCCTGTTCCTCCTGTGCTAAGCCCAGGGGGATAGCTATGAGGCACACACAGCTTGTTTTCCCATTTAACAACTGCTTCTTTGTTTGCTATATTCCAGTGGGACTCATTAATGTAAGCCCTAATGTTTATCAAGGATAGCTAATTTATGGGTCCATCCCTCTCATGGCATCCATAAAAGTTAAGACACTAGATGTATGGACAAGCTCCTTCTAGGATAAAGCCGGAAGTTTGGTTTTATTGTTGGAATAGTACAGGTGGATAGATTGGCAGAAATGCCAAATGACCTTTTTTGGCTCCCAAGATGATTGCAGACAGTACCTAGATGCATGCTAATTGGAAAACCTGACACTTGGGCAGCAGATTATAAAGTATGTGGTCAAACTCCTTCAGTGAAAGACTGGAAATAGGCTCTTTTGCTTGCTCCTTCTGTGCAGGGCCCTGAGATGATAGCTGTCGTGAGTGTTCATGCACCCATTAACAACTGCCTTTACTATGTTGGACTTATGACCACAAGCCCTTTTGGCTTTGAAAACTAAGTGATTTTGACACCTATCCATCAGGATGCAGCCTTAAAAGCTGGGGCACCAGATGTAAGACCCAAACACTTTGTTCCTCAGGGAGAAGCTGGGAGTTGGAGGGTCCCTCCCCTGTGGTAAAGTGCTGTGA
Organism: Hyaena hyaena; assembly: GCF_003009895.1. NCBI lineage: Eukaryota > Metazoa > Chordata > Mammalia > Carnivora > Hyaenidae > Hyaena > Hyaena hyaena. Next base: position 352,872 of record NW_024082060.1, on the reverse strand, counting down.
AGGGTATTAGATTTTAGCAAGACTGTGTTTCAACCTTTCTTACCCATTTCAGTGTGGGTATTTTCTCAGTTATCTGGAGTATAGAAATCATTCAACTAGTTCTCAGATTTCTTTCAGAGGAAATTGCTTTGTGTGTAGCTCTACATTTGGTGCATGCCTCTGTGGCAGAAGGAAAATTCAAGAGCCTCCTAGGTCACCATCTTGGTGACATCTAAAGTGACATTTTATTTGTTGCTGTTTACTAAGTCAAAGTTGCTGGTGGTCCCACTTAGTGATGTCAAGATAATTTCAGGAGCACTTGGGTGGCTCAGTCAGTTAAGTGTCCGACTTTGGCTCAGGTCTTGATCTCATCGTTCTTGAGTTTGAGTCCCATGTTGGACTCTGTGCTGAGAGCTTTAGATTCTGTGTATCCCACTATCTCTGTTCCCCTCCCCTCACTCATGTTCTGTCTCTCTCTGTCTCTCAAAAATGAATAAATGTTTAAAAAATTAAAAATAATTTCAAAATTTATCTGTTCATTATCTTTATTCTAAACTTAGTTGTTAAGCTTTTTTATAGTCTAGCTTTCATGACAGCAAGTTGACCTCCCATAGATATCTTGAGTTGGCAGTTTTGAGTGTCAATGGGAGGAGAAAGCTTTCCCCTTTCCCCTTCAATCATGTGATTTGGCTTGGTGGATCAGCAAAGTCTTGGCTTCTACTTAACATTGGTTTCAAAGATGTGAAGAACATGCCCAAGCCTTCATCATCAGATATGGCTAGAGACTTACAGCAACAGGGATGGCAGCACATTGTCATTTTAATAAATTGTTTGGTGTTTCTGAATCTATATTTCCTTATTTATGTATTTTTAAAAAAGAGGACTTAGAGGGCTTAGCAGACCCCAAAATTTTAAAATGCTGTAGGCTTATTTTTTATTTTTGCCCTTTTAAAGTTAAGATATATGCTTATAAAGACCATATTTATATCATATTTTATTTATTTGATTTATACACTTCTATTTATTCTCTTTGTTTTGCCAGCTGGAAACAGCAAGAGGTATCCGTTTTCTTAACAAGCCACCAAGAAAACCCCCAAGATCAGACTCAGAGAGAGTAGGAAGAAGTCCCAGCCTTGCTTGTAACTCAAGCATCCACGTCTTCTCAGAACAAACCCCACAGTTGTGCAAGTGTTTTCACTACCCTCCCTGATGCACACAGTTTAACAATCACAGATATAATGCAAGTCCTTTTCTGTTCCATTCATCCTTTATAAGAACTTGTGGAATTTAATTTTTCCATTTCCTCTCCTTTGGTGGATTTGTTCTCATTAGTTTTCAAGTTCTCAGGAGCTTGGTAGAAAGATGGGGCCATGATTATCTAACTGATTTTGTATGGTTCCTTCTCTGTGTTTTCTCGATCATTTAGATGGTGGATCCAATAGCATGTCTTTCATTCTGATATATCTGCCTGGATACTTGAAACATGTTATCTGTATCGAAACCATTTGGTTCTGACAAAGCTTGTTCTGCCTCAGCGAAGCTTTCCTTGTCCTGACTTAACCAGATAGCATTACTTTAAAGATCTCATCATTGCTATTCTGAAATAATCTCCACAAAAATAGAGTGAATGTCCAAACTGAAAATAATGTAGACTTAAAAGCAGGTTACTTTGACCTTAGCATAAGGGTCCTGAGGGTTCTTTGTTTTTATTATTTTTTCCCATGCTTTAAACAGAATTAGTTCCTCGCATTTCTTCTGTTTTACTGCTTTTGACGCACTAGAGGGGGGTAGAGGAAAAGGTTTCAAAGAAGCAAAGCCAGAAATTAATAGAAAACTCAATACCTGTTTGGGTTAGTGTTCCATACTTTCCTAAAACAACTAAACTCCAAATGTCAAATCTAATGGTGAAGCAAATTAAGATGCTTGTTTTTCTATGCCCTCATCTTGAGGATAAACTTATTATGGATAATTCAGTCAATGCATCCTTGGGCTGGGAGCTGATTACTGATTGAATTTGATGCCTTCTATTTTTATGTTAATTACAGGCATTCACAGTATTTTTTTCTTCCCTCAAATTTTGCTGAAAATATCCTAATGAAATCACTTCTTTACTAGTACCCCAAATTTTGTCTTGCTTATAGACTGTAGAATAGTATTTTAAAAGTTTTGAAGTTGGTGCTCAGCCATGAACATCATAAAGAATGAAAATATAAATATGGTATCTGTGCACTCACAATATTATATAATATGGCAACCTGCCAGTTAAACATGGTTCCCTTTATCCCTTAAACATGGGGATTGGATGACTGAGTATATTTTGAAAAGAAAGGGATCTCAATTCAGTTGGCCATTAAGAGTTGGCATCTGGGATCAAACATCCTTGTTTTTTGGCCAAGCCTGCCAATCCATCCCTTCCCCCACACTCCCCTCTCTCTGAAGACAATATGTGTATTTGGAAACAGGAGGGTGACTCCATTCCTTAAAAAGAAAACTAAACAGAGGTGCCTGGGTGGCTCAGTCAGTTGAGTGTCCAACTTCAGCTCAGGTTATGATCTCGAAGTTTGCAAGTTCAAGTCCCGCAATCGAGCTCCCTGTTCTTGGCATGAAGTTTGCTTGGGATCCTCTATACCCTTCTCTCTCTGTCTATCCCCCACTCACTCTCTATGTATTTCTCAAAATAAATAAAAGAAAACAAGAAAAACAAACAAATGAATAGTATGGATTATAATTATTCCAAGTGCAGTAACTAGTTGACCTTAAGAAAAGATCTAAAGCAGGTGATATTTCTCTTTAGAAATACCCCCTTTTTGTTCCCCAACTAAGTAGTGACAGAAGGAGCAGTCTCTGTCTCTGTTTCTCTGTCTCTGTCTCTGTCTCTCTCTCTCTCTTATTCTGGTAGCTCTAGTTTTGCCCATCACAATAAAAGTATTTCAGTTTTCATTGCACTTGAGTCCTATAGACATATTCATTTGGCTCCTGCATTGTAACAGGGGGTTCATTAGTTAGATATGGAAAGAAATGTACATTTAATTGATTTTCAAATTTTCCTTTCTGGTCCTTGTTCAAGTCTCCTACCTTTCATTCAAAGAGCCTGTGGCCCAATACGGCACCCTAGTTACTATGATGTCCAGCATCCATGCTGTGCCCACCCATCGCTCCTCCTGGATCTATGCCTAGATTTGTCTAGCTTTTCTCATAAAAACCCACTTGTCCTGTAGCTCCATTCTCCTAGAATCCAGTAAGTAAGCTGACCACAAACACATACCAAGATATAAATGAATCATCATGCTTTGAAATATAATGATTTTTTAAAAGGTTTTGTACATTGCTGGGTTCTTTCTGTATATACATGCATTTTTACACAGAGGGTGTAACGTTAAACATTAAAGGTGACATTTTGGACACAGGGGTAGGCCTTTGAGTCAAATTTCTGAGACCTGTGTATCTGTTCTTTCTGTACCCAAACTCAGGGTCAGTCCATTATTTCAGGATGTCTTACTCTGTGAGATCCAGAAATGAGTCATTCTGTAAGACATGATCTCGTCTTTCTTCCCACACCCTGGCCTGGCAAACCTTTACCTAGTTGTGTCTCAGATGTGAGCCAAAACCTACAGAAGAATACAAAATTGGCCTTTGGAGAGAAAAAGCCATGTGGGCTTCTGGTATGGCCTCCCTGGGGTAGTAAGGCAAACACGTGTGGAATGGCCTTTAAGTATTTGCTGACAGGTATGTGCAAAGGTCGATTGTCAAGAAGTGAACACAGTTTCTGCCCCATGCCCTGCAGCGCTAATAAAATGTGGAAAGAGTTGTGGCAGAAGGGGACCATGGCAGGTTCTTCCCTGGGGTGAATCCCTGCTGGGAAGCTGAATCCTGAAAAGCAAAGACAGCGATGGGAGTCATCGCCCTTCCCTTTAATTACAGAACAACCAGCATTTCATTTCATTCTGAAATGGAAAACAGTTCCTGCTTCATTAAATATGTACGTTCCATAAAATATGGATTAGCACTGAGCTTTGCTGGTGATCAGTGAGTTATAGTCTTTCCAATCTGACCTAAATTATTCGTGTTGGTTTTATGATCTGGAAAGCAAATGTATGCATTCCAAAGACACTTTCTAAGATGTATTAAGTTATTTCAATTGTAATATAGAACAAATCCTTACAGTTCAACCCTGAAAAAAAAAGCAAGCCCATTAAGCTGCAGAAATGAGTTAGCCTTTAATTCAAATAAAAACATGTGGCCTCATCCAGAGAACAACCGTCCTCCATTTATCCAATTATGTTTTGCCCATTCTGGTTTGAATCCTTCAGTTTGCCTCTGACACCGTGGGTGGCTTCATATATTGCTATCTTTCCTGTGAAAACAGTCTGGGGCTTGTTTAAAATATAGCTAGAGTAATAGTTGATTTTGTGCAGAAATGATACATGGAAACTTGAAAATGTATGGCTTTTAGGGAGGAAAAAATGGCATGCAGAGAGACAACAAATGCTAATTCATACAATCATCAAATGTGATTAAACCTAGAACTGTGAGTTAATTTAACTAGTCAATGTAATCATGATTTTATTTTTATTATCTCCAAGAGGAAAATGTGTTTTCTTTGCTTGAAGGTTTGTAATTTTATTGGCTATGTCCAGATTTATCATAATGTTTAATATATTGGAAAGAGTCCATTTTCCCTGTCTCTGGTAAACTAACTCTAAAATTTAAAATGCAACTGAAGATTAAAAACACTGTCTTCTCTGTGGAACCCTACCAAATCCAAAGTCAAGCATCATTTCTGGGGATACTGAGAGAAATCTTAGGACATAATTTTCATTGCTTTTATTTAGCTAATGAATTTTTTATTTCTGAATAACATATAGAGAGAATTTACTTTCATGTAAGACACATATTCTCTACAGATGTATTAGTTTATTCATATTTAAAACATGTGTCTCTTTATAACTTCCTTTAATGTTTATGTATAATTAACATTTACATAAAGCTTTGTATTTATGTAAAGACAGTTTAAGATACACTATTTCATTTAATCTTTAGAATAACTTCAGTGATAGAAATCACTATCCTTTTTACAGATGAGAAAGCAGAAATTGGAGAGATTAAACTTCTTCCCCAAACTCAAAAAAGGCAGTAAGTGGCAAGGCAGGACACAAATCACAAATTCAAGTCCTTGGTGTCAAGTCCAGTGTCATTCAGGCTCTCCAAATGTCAATTGCCATTTAGGCCCTTCCTGTGGTGAGCACCACATGTTAACCATATGCCTCTTTCCCTTCAACTCAAGGACTATGCACACATTTCTAGATAACCCACACAGTCTTACTTTTTTCTTACCTTTACACCTAGATAAAATCACCTTACTATTGAGCTGAAATATAAAATTAGTACAGTGTTTCCATTTTGTAACTTTGACAAGTTAGTTCCATGCTCAGCTCACACTCAGCTCTGGTTGTTTTCACCTGCTGGTTTTCTTGGCCCTGCACCACTGATCTACTTTGCTAGAATACAGACTCCTTGAATATAGTTGTATTATCATAATCTTTCTCAAGCCTACCTCACTGTTTCCTATATAGCTGGTGTTTAAAAAATATTTTTCAATGAAGATGCTTAAAAGGAAAGATACAGATAATCTTCCCTGGACACTACACTATGTACATCTCCTTTCTATGTGTATGAGTCTAAAAATTTATGACAAATACACACAAAAAAATGTGAAGCAAATCAAACTAAATCATGGAAACTAGATTCCATTTACTGTATTTCACACTTAACATAACTTCAAGTGTTGATGAAACTGCGATTGAAGGAGGTTTTGAAGATCCACTGTGCTTCTCTTTTTCCAGGGATCATGAGAATTTGGGATGTCTGTGTTCTCTGAGGGTCTGCATAGCAGGGAATACTCACCAGTACAGTTGTTGATGAACATGGTATCTGAGTGTTAACCGTGTTCCCCCATCCAGATGTGGAGAGCATCAGTGTAATGCGCCCCTTCCAGCTCACCTCCAGGAAAAGTGGAGGGTTTTCTGAAAGTGAGTCCTCTGGAAGTAACTTTTGTAAAGTTTGAGCAGGAAATCTCAATTTAAAATATATTCTGTGTCCAAGAACCAGTGTTTCGATTCAAATTGTTACACAGCAGTAATTGGTTATTTGAACACTGCATTTAAATTTTTTCCCCGTGGTCTTTAGTTATTAATCTGAAGAGGGCCTATCTTCTCTATGATTCTTCATCAATAATTTCTCCTGTCTACTAAATCTTCCACTTCTCTTCATCTTCCAGGATTCCAGAAACTAATGCCCTGTTCTAAAATCCTCAATCCTATGGCCCCCACAGGAACTACTCTACTTCCCTACCAATCTAAATTTTCTGGAAGAATAACTGGTTTCCTTTTCCTCACTTACTTCGCTGCCAATCTCCCTGTATCTAACATGACTTGACAGGTGTGTCTACTCCTTTGTGGAAAGTGTTTTCATAAGGTAGCTAATGTCTTCTAATTGCCCAATTTAATCAGTGGTTTAATTTTTTCACTTTAAGTTTCTGTTGAAGTTTAATAATCACATATGATGTATTTGTATACACATAGTAAGTATAGGAAATACACAAAATAATATAATACCATATAATATACCCACAAATGTACTATCTAGATTATGTTAATACTTTATCATATTTTCTTCAGCATTCCCCTTTTAAGAAATAAAACGGTTCAGTACATTTAAATCCTCACTTTGTCCTTTTTCCTTAACTCCTCTCTCTTCACTTTCTGCAGCTTTGACAATGCAGATGGATCCTTTCTTCCTAATACCCTGCTTTGTCCCAGCACAGTCATGTTTTTTGTCTTCTCCTCCTAAGTCTGTGTCTTTCATCCATGGTTTTCATTCTTCCTTCTCCACCTGCCCCTTAATTGTTGGTATTCTCATGGGCTCCATCTTTGTTCTGCCTTGTGGCTTTACCTGGGATCTAGTGATGCTGTCCACCTGCCTGCCTTTGTTTCCTGTATGCCTGTGTTTTCCAAATCTGTATTTTCAGGCTCGACTTTCTTTCCTGAACAGCATTTTCCTCTGAACACTAGACAGAGATCTCCAGGTGTGGTGGAGTCTCACTCAAATCTGCCTCTGCCAGTCCTTTGTAGTTTAGTGTATCCCATGCAACAATCTCAGTGTCCTCATAAGCAACATTTTTTCACCCTTCATATTCACTAAACATTGCAAGTCTATCTCATGAAGTTTCCCTAAATTTTGTCTCCTATCTATCATGACTACCACTGCATTAATGCTCTTCCTTACCATCTTATCTCAGCTTGTCACTATCATCCACACTCTAATTGTCTTTGCTCACTAGATATTTTGTACTCTATGTCATCAATCTTACATGCTATCAGAGTTTGCTTCTAAAAAAATAAAAAGTCTGGGTATGCATTGCTGGTACTAAAAAATTTCCATTGATGTCTGGTCCTGTGAAGAAAGAAAGCATGGGTTTCTTTTTGTGCCCTGTGAGGACCTTGACACCTCACCTCTTGTCTACCTCACCTCTTCAGTTTGTGCCCATCCCATTGCTCATGCAGCTAGTCTCTACCTACACCAGCCCGGCTCTCCCCACCAGGCATGCAGGAGAAATGCCAAGACACTCCAAGTCAAGATGGCAGACTAGTATGATGTGCCCTACTTGCCACCTACCTTCATTTTTTTAAATTAATTAATTAATTTGACTTAGAGTGAAAGAGAGAGAGTAGAGGAGGGACACAGATAGAGTGGGAGACAATCCTAAGTACAGACAGTGCAAAGCCTGATGCAGGGCTCGAACTCATGAATGATGAAGTCATTACCTGAACCGAAATAAAAAGTCAGAAGCTTAAAAGACTAGGCCACGCTGGTGCTGCTTCTAACTCCATCCTAAACACAGAAGGGAGATGGACAATTTATAGCAGCAGCAAAAAATAAAACAATATAAAATAAAGTGCACAGCTGAGCTTAAAGTTAAGTAGGGGACATCTTTAGGTGCTTGATGACTAGACTGGAATGTCTATTAACCTAAAAAGATATTAGAATTTGATTCACATCTTCAAGCATGGTTTTTGCACCCATTCTATTGAAGAGTTAAGAATGCATTCCCTGTGCCCCATGTGAACTAGAACTGAGGCCGTTGAATGAGGAAGCAGTGGAGAGGTGTTCTACCCATGAATGGGAACTAAAATAAAATTGTGCTTACCAGGCCAGAAATGCCCAGTGGAGCATCCGTCTGCCTTGGGCCATGGATGTGGAAAGAGCCTCCAGTAGCGAGAAAACAGATACTCAAATTTGTGTTCTGCAGGAGGATGGGATCCAATCTTGAATTTTGTACCTGGTGAGGAAATAATGAGCTGAGAAATTAACCTTAAATACTTGATTAGTGAAACCGATAAAACTCATAGTGCCTAGCAAAAGCCAAAAACTTCCCCACACTGATATCTTTATCTCTAGATTCTATTGACAGTGATTCCCATCAAAGATAAGCTCAGAGTCAAAAATTAAGAGCAAAAATGTAACAGAGAGAATTCACAACGAAGGAACTATAAATTCAGGACAATCTGAAAAGAACTTTTTAAATGTTTTTATTTTTTTATTTGTGTATGAGAGAAAGAGACAGTGTGAGCAGGGGAGGGAGAGGGAGATACAGAATCTGAAGCAGATTCCAGGCTCTGAGCTAGCTGTCAGCAGAGAGACTGATGCGGGGCTTGAACCCACGAACTGTGAGATCATGACCTGAACCAAAGTCGGACGCTTAACCGACTGAGTCACCCAGGTGCCCCTGAAAACAATTTTAAAGACATGAGCTTAAATTATTCAAAATGCTGAAAGTAGGGCTTGAATCCATAGGAAACTACAAAACATTAGGAGGTAAACATTACAGATAGAGTTGAAAGGGAACGTAAATACTGAGAGCTGTTGCTCTGGGGTGGAGGTGTCCTTTGAGGGAAAAGAATAGAGGTCTCCACAATAAAACTAATGAGGAAAGGGGAAACAAAAACAATCAGTTCTTCCCAGGAAGAGAAGCACCAAGCCCAAGAGCCCGCCTGCTTCACCCCTCTGTTGCTCTAATCACCATCCCCGCCCCTGAACTGCCTCTGCTACAAGGTATGCTGAGTGGCCTGCTCTTGCCACTGAAATCAGAGCAACAGGCATGAATAGACCTACTGGGAGACTGAGACAGCCTAGCGGTTGGCCGCTCGGGGATATTCCGCCAACAGGGGACAGTGCGGGATACCCAGGGACATGTTCCGTTGTCAAAGAGGTAGAGTTAGTACTGGCAAATGGTGGACAAAGGATACTGGAAATATCCTGCAGGGACCACGCAGGCCTCACAACAAAGTTCTGGTCCAAAAGGTCAATTGCGCTGAGGTGGGAAAGCCTTGCTATGAATGAAGTAAAAGGCTTTAAGTATTATCATACTAATATGCTCTGCTCTTCATGCCTTGTTCTTGCGCCTTCCACTATATCCAGAATGTGGTCTATAGCACATCTTTCTGAGGAACCCCACCCTCTTGCATGTCTTTCTCTAATGGAGGAACGATGACGCCGTGGATGGAGGCAGGAAGTAGAGGGGTTGTGGTGGTGGGGAGAAGTTCCTCTCAACAATGTTTTTATTTTACTTAGTGGAAGGGTATAGGGTTCTGCCCAAATATAATAAAACCCCAAAGGCTAAAATAAAAAAAAATTCTTTGTTTTAGATCAAGTTATATTGAGAGCTAAATAAAAAGCTAGAAGGTGTAGAGGGGGAGGTGGTCTAGATGTGTTAAACTGCTTTTCTTATTTTATAGCACAGAAGTTAGCCAATGCAATTCAAATGTGATATATCAGGAAACAGAAACAGATTCCATAGATTTACAGTGTTCATCAGCAGAAGCACTGAAAGTAGAATTTATTGAAATAATGGGGCTGTTTGGAATTTCTTAACTAGATGAATACACTATTTCTAAATTTAAACTAAAACAATTTTAATACCAAGTGTTAGTAAGAGTGGGATTGTGCATATAAATGGAACTATATTTCTGGAGGGCATTTTGGCAATAGGTACCAAAAGACTTACAACATTTTAGACCATCCTATCCAGTAATTCTGCTTTCAAGTATTTATCCTATGGAAATAATTAGAGATGCGAGTGTAGATTTATATTCAAAGATATTCATTGGAGTTATTTTTTATATATAAAAGTTAAAAGTTTTAATAACCGAAGTGCCAGAGTAGAGATCAGCCAAATAAATAATGGAACATCCATCCAGGCAAAGGGATACAAGGTGCTATTAATATTCATGTTATCAATACCATTCAGTGACACACAGAAAAAAACAATCAAAATACAATGCTGCACGGTGGTCGGTCTATTTCAAGAGTAGGCTCCCAATTATGTTAAATATTTAATATGCACTCTTTTCAGACACAACTACTTTGCCCTTAAGAGCAGAATAAGCTTAAGTATCAGATATTCTAATACACATTTTGCTTTAGGAGGAATTGACAAGAGGTATGTTGATACTTCTAAAAGCCTTCACAGAATAATGTTAAATAAAGAAAAGTATATTGTTCAAGATCAGGTGGATTTTAACTTTGTGAAGAAACAAGTCCATTGGTTAATAATAAAATAGATTAGGCTCTGTTGGAAAAATTAGATATCTTCAGATGAAATACATCAAAATATTAATAGCATATATTTCTGGATATTGGGACAATGGATACTGCTGGATTTCTTCTTGATTTATATCCCAAATTTTCCATAGAAGGAAAAAAATATCTTTGTGTGAACATGTTCTGTTTTGTCTTGTCTTGTTTCCCCACAAAAAGATATTTGTTTGCTTTCTGGCAACCATACCTTCATTTTCCTGTGGAAAGCTACCCTGTTTTCTCTTCACAGATCATGTGGCTTCAGTGGAGTGTCTTAGCTAAGCATCTAAGGGTAGAATAAGGGCCCTGGATGTTACATTTCCCTGGCTACAGAGATTGATCAGGAAGAAGTGTGTGAGCTCACTTGTCGGCAAAAAGAGATTTTTGAAAAGACACTTTCCTGTCACTAGACGTGAATTTGAAAGGATGGGAGATCTACAGCTCCTGTCTCAGAATCTGCAAGGACAAGAAAGGAAACTGATCTGGCGTCCAGCCTGCAGAGGCCACCAGAGCACTGGCCTCGAGGGAAGGTGGTGCTGCTCTGGGAGCCTCAGTTACCTGAGCTGACATGTTCCCTTGTAGGGGTAGGGATTATCAAGAATGATTTTGATAAAATGCTGTGATTTTTTAAGTTTCTTTTTATTCATATTGCGGGGGCAGTTTATCCTGGAACTTGTGGTCTTTTGATCATGTATTTCTGAAAAGAATAATAAATATTCATTTTGGGGAATGATTTATTTTATTGGAGCTATTTTTCTCCTTCCATTTGTATAAAAATCAAAGTGCTTGTTTATTCTCATTAAGTAAATAATCAGAATTGTGGTATTTCATTATAACTCTGTCATATACCCAAAATATATCTTTTTTTAGGTTTATTTATTTACTTTGAGAGAAAGAGTATGAGCAGGACAGAGGCAGAGAGAGAATCCCAATCCACTGCACTATCAGTGCAGAGCCTGATGAACCATGAGATCAAGAATTGGACACTTAACCAATTGAGCCATACAGGCACTCTTCCCCCAAACATATCTTAAGTGAGAAAATAAAGACAATATATGCAAATTTTCCATCTCATTGAATCCAGGTCTTCTTTCTCAAAGAAGTAATAGAATGATGACATTTTCAATCAGTTCAAGCAGAAACATGGGTAGTGTCACTTTTGGCTAAAAGATTCTCTTTCCTTGCTGCTCTATGACACAAAAGACAAAACAAACCAGGGAAACTTCTAGAACCACCATTTCAAAAATTAGTTCCAGTAGTTTTTTCTTGGAACCAAGGAAGAAGACTTCTTCCACTTAGGATGTAATATGGAATAATTGACCTTCCCTTCATGCTACACTTACAGAGGTACTGGACAGAAACTGGACCAAGTCAGTGCAAGTCTGACAGTTGTGTTAAAATTAGTCAGGCTATCATGACCTAAGCGAAATCGGACGCTTAACCGACTAAGCCACCCAGGCTGTGCTGACTGCCAGCTCGGAGCCTGGAGCCTGTTTCAGTCTGTGACTCCCTCTCTCTCTGACCCTTCGGTGCTCACGCTGTCTCTCTCTCTCTCTCCTAGAAATAAATAAAACATTAAAAAAAATTAAAAAAAACTTAGTCAGGCTATATGTGCCTCTATGCATCAGCACTCCTGTATCCCCTGGGTAAATTCCTAGCAGTGCTATTGCTGGTTCATAGGGGAGTTCTATTGTTAAATTTTTGAGGAACCTCCACACTGTTTTCCAGAGGGGCTGCACCAGTTTACATTCCCACCAACAGTGTAGGAGGGTGCCCATTTCTCCACATCCTCGCCAGCATCTAGAATCCTCTGATGTGCTCATTTTAGCCACTCTGACTGGCGTGAGGTGGTATCTCAGTGTGGTTTTGATTTGTATTTCCCTGATGAGGAGGGATGCTGAGCATCATTTCATGTGTCTGTTGGTCATCTGGATGTCCTCTTTAGAGAAGTGTCTGTTCACGTCTTCTGCCCATTTCTTCACTGGATTGTTTGCTTTTCGGGTGTGGAGTTTGGCGAGTTCCTTATAGATTTTGGATACTAGCCCTTTATCTGATATGTCATTTGCAACTATCTTTTCCCATTCCGTCGGTTGCCTATTGGTTTTATGGATTGTTTCACTTTGCTGTGCAGAAGCTTTTTATCTTGATGAGGTCTCAATAGATCATTTTTACTCTTGATTCCCTTGCCTTTGGATGTGTCAAGTAAGAAATGGCTACAGTTGAGGTCAAGGAGGTTGTTTCCTGCTTTCTCCTATAGGGTTTTGATTCTTTCCTGTCTCACATTCAGGTCCTTTATCCATTTTGAGTTTATTTTTATGTATGGTGTGAGAAAATGACCTAGTTTCATTCTTTTGCATTTTGCTGTCCAGTTCTCCCAGCACCATCTGTTAAAGAGGCTATCTTTTTTCCACTGAATACTCTTTCCTGCTTTGTCAAAGACTAATTGGCCATACATTTGTGGGTCCAATTCTGGTTTCTCTATTCTATCCCATTGGTCTATGTGTCTATTTTTGTGTCAATACATACTGTCTTGATGATTACAGCTTTGTAATAGAGGCTAAAGTCTGGGATTGTGATGCCTGACATTTTGGTTTTCTTCTTCAATATTACATTGGCTATTTGGGGTCTTCCATACAAATTTTAGGATAGTTTGTTTAGCTTTGAGAAGAATGCTGGTGGAATTTTGATTGGGATTGCATTGAATGTGTAGATTGCTTTGGGTAGTAATGACATTTTAACAATATTTATTCTTCCGAACCATGAGCATGGAACGTTTTTCCATTTCTTTGTCTTTTCATCAATTTCCTTCCTAAGTTTTCTATAGTTTTCATTATACAGATCTCTTATATCTTTGGTTAGGTTTATTCCTAGGTATTTTATATTTCTTTGTGCAATTGGGAATGGGATAGGTTTCTTGATTTCTCTTTCTGTTGCTTCATTATTGGTGTATAAAAATGCAACCTGTTTCTGTACATTGATTTTGTACCCAGTGACTTTGCTGAATTCATGGATCAGTTATAGTAGGCTTTCTGGGGAGTCTGTCGGGTTTTCCATGTTGAGAATCATTTCATCTGTGAAAAGTGAAAGTTTGACGTCTTTGCTAATTCTGATGCCTTTTATTTACTTTTGTTGTCTGATTGCTGATGCTAGGACTTCCAGTACTATGGTAAACAACAGTGGTGAGAGTGGATAACCCTGTCGTTTTCCTGATCTCTGAGGGAAAGCTCTGTTTTTCCCTATTGAGGATGATATTAGCTGTGGGCTTCTCATAAACGGCTTTTATGATGTTTAAGTAAATTCCTTCTATCCCGACTTTATCAAGGGTCTTTATTAAGAAACGATGCTATGGTTTGTCAAATGCTTCTTCTGCATCTATTGTCAGGATCATATGGTTTTTATCTTTTCTTTTGTAAATGTGATGTATCACACTGATTGATTTGCAAATATGAACCAAGCCTGTAACCCAGGAATGAAACCCACTTGATCATGGTGGATAATTCTTTTCATATGCTGTTGAATTCGATTTGCAAGTATCTTGTTGAGGATTTTTGCGTCCATATTCATCAAAGATATTCGTCTGTAGTTCTCTTTTTTTGCCGGGTCTCTGTCTGGCTTGGGAATCAAAGTGATGCTGGCTTCATAGAATGAGTCCGGAAGTTTCCCTTCCATTTCTATTTTTTGGAACAGCTTGAAAAAAATGGATATATCTCTGATTTAAATGTCTGGGAGAATTCCCCAGGGAAGCTATCGGACCCATGGCTCTTATTTGTTGGGAGATTTTTGATGACTGATTCAATTTCTTCACTAGTTATAGGTCTGTTCAGATTCTCTCTTTCTTCCCATGTGAATTTTGGTAGTGTGTATGTGTTTAGGAATTTGTCCATTTCTTCTAAGTTGTCCAGTTTGTTGTCATATAATTTTTCATAGTATTCCCTGATAATTGCTTGTATTTCTGAAGGATTGGTGGTAATCAATCCATTTTCATTCATAATTTTGTTTATTTGGGTGCTCTCTCTTTTCTTTTTGAGAAGCCTGGCTAGAGGTATATCAATTTTGTTTATTTTTTCAAAAAACCAACTCTTGGCTTCATTGATCTGTTCACTTATTTTTTTGGATTCCATATTGTTTATTTCTGCCCTGATCTTTATTACTTCTCTTCTTCTGCTGGATTTGGGGTGTTCTTGCTTCTCTGCTTCTAGTTCCTTTAGGCACACTGTTAGATTTTGCATGTGTATGTTTTCTAGTTCCTTGAAACAGGCCTGGAGTGCAATGTACTTTCCTCTTAGGACTGCCTTTGCTGCATCCCAAAGAGTTTGGATTGTTGTATTTTCATTTGTTTCCATATATATCTAAATTTCTTCTCTAATTGACTAATTGGCCCATTCATTCTTTAGTAGGGTGTTCTTTAACCTCCATGTTTTTGGACGTTTTCCAGACTTCTTCCTGTGGTTGATTTCAAGTTTTGTAACATTTGATCTGAAAGTGTGAATGGTATGAACTCAATTCTATTATATTTTTTGAGGGCTACTTTGTGACCTAGCATGTGATCTATCTTGGAGAATATGCCATGCACACTTCTTCAAGAAAGTGAATTGCATAGCCTCAGGATGTAGAGTTCTAAATATACCTATCAAATCCATCTGGTCCAATGTGTCATTTAGGTCCACTGTTTCTTTAGTGATTTTCTGTCTAGTTGATCTATCCATTGCTGTAAGTGATCTATTCATTGCTGTAAGTGGAGTATTAAAGTCCCCTGCTATTAGCACATTCTTAGCCATAAGATTGTTCTATTTGTGATTAATTGTTATATATATATCCTGAACTCGGTGCATAGATATTTATAATTGTTAGTTCTTCCTGATGCATAGACCCTGTAATTATTATATAATGCCCTTCTTCAACCCTTGTTACTGCCTTTAAAGTCTAGTTTGTCCAATATAAGTTTGGCTACTGCAGCTTTCTTTTGACTTTCAGTAGCATGATAGATATTTCTCCCCATCCCTTTACTTTCAATCTGAAGGTGTCCTCACGTCAAAATTGAATCTCTTGTAGATAGAAAATAGATGAATTTTTTAAATCCATTCTGCTACCCTATGTCTTTTGATTGGAGCATTTAGTTAATTTACATTCAATGTTATTATTGAAAAATATGGGTTTAGAGTCATTGTGTTCTCTGTAGGATTCCTGCTTGTGGTGGTGTCTCTGGTACCTTGTGTTCCTTGCAACATTTCCCTCATAGCATCCTCCTTAGGATTTCTTGTAGGGATGGTTTAGTGGTGATGAATTCTTTAAATTTTTGTTTATTTTGAAAACCTTTATCTCTCCTATTCTGAATGACAGGCTTGCTGGATAGAGGATTTTTGGCTGCATATTTTTTCTGTTCATCACACTGAAGATTTCCTGCCATTCCTTTCTGACCTGCCAAGATAGGTCTGCAACTACTCAGATAAGTGTCCCTTTGTATGTTAGGGCCCTTTTATCCCTAGCTGCTTTCAGAATTCTCTCTTTGTCTTCTATTTTGCCAGTTTCACTATGATATGTTGTGCAGAAGATCGATTCAAGTTACATATGAGGGGAGTTCTCTGTGCCTCTTGGATTTCAATGTCTGTTTCTTTCCCCAGATTGGGGAAGTTCCTGGCTATAATTTGTTCAAGTAACTCTTTAGCTCCTTTTTCTCTCTATTCTTCTTCTAGAATTCCTAGGATATGGATATTGTTCCATTTGATTGCATCACTCAGTTCTTTAATTCTCCTATCATGCTGCTGGATCAATTTCTCTCTCTTTTTCTTGGCTTTCTCTTTTTCTATAATTGTGTCTTCTAATTCGCCTAGTCTCCTCTCTGCCTCTGCAAGTCATGCAGTGACCACCTCCATTATATTATGCACCTCATTTATAGTATTTTTTAATTCATCACAACTATTTTTAAGGTCCATAATCTTTGTAAAAATAGCTTCTCTGGAGTCTTCCATGCCATTTTCAAGACCAGCAATTAATTTTATGACTATCATTCTAAATATTTGGTCCATAATGTTGCTTGTATCTGTTTTGAGCAATTCTTTAACTGTCATGTCTTCTTGGAATTCTTTAGAATAGAGTTCTTCTGTTTCATCATTTTGGCTAGCTTTCTGCCTCTTGTAAGTGTTAAAAGCTTGTTATGCTTTCTACACCTGCGAGTTCTGCTATCTTAAAGAAGGCCCATTGACTGTCCACAGCCTGTCCATTCAGGAGGTATTCTTTTAATGGTGTCCCTTGGTCTTTCTTGTTGTGCCTTTGGTTATTTTATTTCCCTATTCATAGTGATATTTGGAACTCTCCATCACATGTAATTTGGCTTGTTTCTTGAGGTAGCCCTGAAAAGCAAAACAGAAGACAACCACACAGGGAACAAAAGCACACAAAAGCACAGACAAATCAAACAAATACGCAAACCAAAAGGAAGACAACAACAACAACAACAGAGAAAGAACAATCTAAAAGCATAAAACCATAAATTCCAGCTACAAATAAAGAGCTGGTTGGGGACAGTGCTGCTGGAAAGAGCATATACAAAGAGAGAAATGACAGGGATGGGGAGAAAGTGAAATTGAACATTGACCAGGCAGAGAGACTAAAAGGCTTAATTTGGAGAGAGAAAGAGGAGAATATGGTAGGATGCGAGAAGGAAGAAATGAAGATAATGTTATCCAGTGAAACTATACAATCTGATTATTTCAGAGAGAGAGAGAAAGGAAGGTAAGAGGGAGGTGTAGGATATGCATCAAGAGAATGGATTAAACATGACTATTTAAGCAAACCAATGATCAGAGTGCTTAGTCTAACAGAGGGGAGAGATAAGAATGAGATAAGGGAAATATGTCTGAATAGCAATAATTGATCTAGAGTTAATCACGATAATGCATCAATGTTGGTCTTTTCCTGGGCTCTGATCAAAAAAAAAAAAAAAAAGCACCTTTTCAGGGTGGATAATTTGTTGTAGGCAGGTCTTGCCTCCACTGCTGGTCCTGTGGGCTGCTCCCTGAGGCCCTGCCTTGATAGTTGTGGGGAGAAAACTGTCAGTGCCCCAGTCCTTTCTTGAACCAAGTGTTGCAAATCACTCTTTTGGGTCCCATCTCCCTGTTCCTGTGTCATGCCGTGGATGTAGCCAAGGCAGGTCATGTTCCATGTCCCAAGCCCTGCCTCGTTTCCAGATCTTAGTCCACACAATTTAATGATACTGCCTGTATCCTTCAGGCAGGGCTGCTTCCTAGCTGGGAATTGAATAGGGGCAGTAGAGGAGCAGTTTCTCCTGGTGCCGCCTGGTAATGGGGCACCCAGCCCAAAGAAAGTGCCATAGCTAGAGATAGGATCTCTCTCTGAAAGCCCTACAGTTAGAGATGGGATGATAAGATCCATCTATGTCCTAGGTTGAAGTTTTTTCCTTTCCACGGACAGTTCTATGAGCAGTTTCAGCTGCTCTTTCTCTTTCTTTCCTCTCTCTGCAGCTCTCTGTGGAGGGTGCTCCCTCCCCTACGTGCCTCTGGGTCTCAGCCTGTTTTAATCTTCCCCAGTTTCCAATCACGCACCTATGAGGCTGTCTTCTTAGTGGACGCTGTCTCTTTCCCTGCCAGACTCTTGCAGTTCAGTGTCCTATGGCTTTAGCTCTACTTTGAGAGATGTAAGCTGGTGTAAAGTACGGAGCTCCCTACTTCTCTGTCATCTTGCCTCTCACACAAATCTCTTAGACAACTTTCAACTTTAGAAATCATTTTTATGTTCATTATCTCATTTAGTCCTCAAATCAACTCCAAGAGATAGGTATTATTTTCCCATTAGAAATTACCACCTCCAAAATCCTTAGTGATTTCTCAAGAAAAGTTGAATGTGAATGCTGAGGTTGGTTTTTGTTTGTTTGTTTGTTTTTGTTTTTGTATGGGAATGTTGGACGCTAAAATCAACAAGTATTTTCAGTTCAAGGTGGCAGATTAGAAAAACACATTTACTTTCTGTTCCTCTGGAAACCATATTTAATACAAGCGTAGAAATGCCAAAATTAATATCAATCAAAGGCAAGACAGTGTGGAAGTCATCAACCACAGAAAGATTTTGATACATTTTGAGAAAGCAAAAAGTGAAATGCCGGACTGATGAATAGAATGATCAAGAAAATACTGTCCAAAGAAGGGGTTGCACAAGGCCAGTCTGCTTCTGCTATGCCCTGTTTATAGTTAAGAGAAGAGAGAATAGGAGTTGAAAACAAGGAGACAAAAGATATTTTAGGGGAAAAAAAGTTCACTTAATGAGCTCCATGGGTCATTCAGTCTTCCCTTTACAGTAACTCTGTAGGAATTACAACAGATTATTGGTGAGCAAGACAAGGGAACAGGGAGGGAGTGTTGAACCACAGGGTTTCATCTCTGGTTCATTGTCACTAGTACCAACTCTATCCAAGACTACACACCCATGGCATCATTTACTATAACTGGAGATTGTTGCTTCATAAACTGTCAAATAAGAAGGAATCTTCCTGGTAACTATAATTTGTGATTATTATTAAAATATTTTTATTAATGATTACATTAATCATTTAAAAATATTTTGTCTTAACAAATTCTGCCTCAACATGTTTGCTTCTGCCAAGGCAAATTATTTAGGAATAACCATTTGTTATCTATTATATTTTGTCTGTAAGGACAAGTAAGAGAATGGTGTATATCACAAAAAAGTATCCTATCCTTCTACTCCTATTTGACAAGAGAAGTCAAGGGGATATTTTTCTTGACTATCTTTACCCAAATTTCCTTGTATTGTCCTGAAGCCCCAACACACATTATATGCTTAATTTTTCCTCCTTGGGAAACAAAAAAAACCGGAAATAACATGATTGTCATTTAATGTTTTCAATAAAACATCATCATCTCTTTCAGAGTCCTAATAAGAAAACTTTGCCCAAATTTGTACAAGCTTGTATTTCTGTTCAAACAAACAAGAAACTGTTCCTTACTGAACTCAAATGATATCAAAGGACTTGTGGTTAATTGTCTTATCTGGAAATCATTTTTGTTCTTAGAGAGATTAGAAAGGGCTTATAATATCTCTCCTCTTTTTTTCAAACAGAATTAGTACCTGAGCAAAACCTTTTGTGTGTCCTACCAACCACCAAATTTGCTCTAACATACTATAAAAGCTCTCATAACCAGAGAATTAAAGCTAATTTTATAATATATGAATTATACCCAGTGCTATTTTAAACATTAAAAAAATAAATAGAGTAAAGCCTTGGTTCACGAGCATAATTTGTTCTAGAAACATGCTTGTAATCCAAAGCACTGGTCTATCAAAGTCAATTTCCCCATAATAAATAATGGAAACTCAGATGATTTGTTGCACAACCCAAAATATTCATATAAAAATCATTACAATGCTGCACTATAATACAAAATAATAAAGAAAACACAAAATATAAAGAAAAATAAATAAATCTGTACTTACTTTTGAAAACCTTCGTGGCTGGTGTGAAGGAGACAAGAGAGAAAAGGGTTATTATGTAGGATGAGTTTCATTATCTCTAACAGATGTTGACTACACTGCAGTATTAATAAGCTCTTGTCATATTTAATGTTACTGGCATTAAGGCAGCAGAGGAAAGGGTCTATATCTGCAGACAGTGTGACCTAGAAAGAAGCAAAGCATTCCTAAGCTTACTCTTGTATGGGAAAGCAAAGGACTGCCCATAGGTGCTTTGAAGTGACAAAAAATACACTAGTGTCAGTTGTGAACACCTTTCAATGTTCTGAAAAATCACTTTCTGCCAAACACTGTGGCCTAAGACAGAGCATCGGAGCAAGAGAGACGATCACCCACAATTCCACAGAGAAATAGAGAAAGAAACTCACAGAGACAGAGACAAAGAGAACCATTGGCTCAATTGTCATGTGACATTTGGCATCATGTACTCCTTGATTGCAAGACATCACTCGTTTATCAAGTTAAAATTTATCAGAAATGTCTACTCTTCTTGCAGAACAAGTCACTCACAATCCATGATTTTACTGTGTGTGTATACATGTATATATAATATAATATATATATTACATATAAAATTTTCAATATATATTTTTTACTGCTCTATAGGATTCTTGGTTCTGAAACTTATGCATGTCATGTCCCGGATATGCAACATCAGTCCCATGAGAGAGAAAACACTTCAATGAAGTAAGCCACAGAAACGAGATTCAAACCAGGAAAAGCCACATGTAGGCCAAGATTTTTCAAATCTTCTTCCTCATGCTGAAGCTTCCAGCTACTAGACAATAATACATGTTTCTTTTGCCAGACACCCAAACATATCTCTCCCCTCTTGGTCATAAGAACCTCTAGAATTCTGTTTAAGTGCCAACAATGTGAGGTGAAGAATGAACCTGCCTGGCATGCTCACAACGACCAAATTGTGTTGACCTTTCTTTAATCCAATACGTTGCTCCACTCTTAACTTACAATAAATGACATATTTGCTTTCTAGACATTAGTGAGGTGCCTTACTATACATATTTCTAGAAACTCAGAGAAACTGGCTTCTAATCCATATGGAATGATCCACTGGCGAATTTCTTCCAGGTAGATCACAACGTATCCAGAATATAATCTTTATATATTTACATATAGTTTTTATATACAATATTACATATTTGGATTCTTCAGAGTAGACCAAAGAGAAAATCTGGGCTGCAAGGCTGTTACAAATGTGGAATGTTACTATGCTTACCACTGGTGGCCCATGACCTACATCTTCTGAGACTACAACCCATTGTGGTCCCTGATTATTTTATGAACTGAGCTTTTGTTCAACAAAGGCCTGGTGGGCAGTGCCTGTACTCACTGTAAATATGGCACCATGTTAAGTACCCTAAGAACTAGGAAAAGAAAAAGAAAAAATGGTAACACAGATACATATGTGGTAAGGAGGCATCACAGTCCAGAGTAACAGCTCTGGGAGTCACTACACTGGGCTTAAATCCCAGCTAAGTGGCCACCATCTGTGTAACCTGAGGGGTGGTCTAAATTGTAAATGTTGTTTTCCTAAATTTCTCAAAAGGAAGAAAGCAAGAACCTGCCTGCCAGGAAGGGAAGTCTTAGGGTGCAGCATCCAGTCAAGTCAGGGTTTGGCTCCTGCTTGGAAACTGCAGCCATCTGGAGAGTGATGTTGATTGACTGGGCAGCTCTAGTGAAGATGCACCTGGCTCTAAGCCTCGCAGGGAACCAGAGAGGGTCCGGGGGCAGCGGGCCACTCCCTCGCATAGTTGGGAGCCCTCCAACACTCATCCCTCTTAGGGGAAAGGCTGGTGACACACGCTGAGGCGCTGAAGGGCCCGACAAACACTGCACTCCCCTACAGTCCCCGTGCAGTGGCCTTGCTGGTTGTATAACACATGCCAACGGGCGCACCCGGCCAAGGCCAGTGACAGCCTATACACTGCCACCAGCGACCAGAAGTCCCAGACACTGGAGCCTAATGGTCGGGGCTCTGGGGCCTGCCCTTTGACCTGTGCTGTGGTCTCTTGCCAAGTTGCGCGTGCTCGCCCTTCTTTGTGACGTGTTCTAGGGATGCATCACTAGGGTCAGGCTGGGCCCTTCTGGCTCAGTGCGTGTTTGACCTTGAGAGGAGTCAGAAGCTCCGGAGGGGCTCTCCAGTTTCTATACTCCAACCATGCGATAGTTTGGGGCACAACCAGATCAATATGAGCAATCTACTTAGTAAGGTTGGTTTCCCACTCGCGGCCACCATCTCCTGCCTGGCAGTGATCGGTCCTAGGTCCGCCCCGCCTGTGATCCCCATCCACCACCTGGCAGGGACCACCCTGCTGCTTCTTCACCTGCCGTGGACCCTGGGCACAGGCTATTCCACCGGAATCTTAGGGCTTTACCAGCTAGCTTTCATGTCAAGCGGAGGAGGCGGTACCCCATCCAAGAGGCTGCATGTAGCTCTCTGGGCATCCTCCCCTTGATGAACTGGAGTAACCTCTGAAATAACCTGTGCTGTCTTCTCATAATTCAATCATCTTTGGGCACTCCAGAGTCATAAGAATCCCTCCTCCAGGCACAAATTAACTCTCCAGCGTTTGCTCTCTGAGACTGTAGAAGGGGCTGTGGAGCTGGTCCCATCCAGGTACCTCCCACTTTTGTGCCCAAATGGGATGGAGGAGAAGGCCCAAAAAGATCCCAGAGAAAAGATGGAGGATCATGTAGAGACCTAAGGGTGAGATGGTGGAAATAGAGCCCCCCATAGCTGCGGGTATATACGGTTAAGATCTAGATCCCTGGAGACCAGTGGACTTCTCAGTTCCCAGCAGTGCAGCCCTTCACCTTTGGACCTCCATCCTAATCCTCCAGAAGACAGTTTGAGGAAAGACACCCACAAGCATGTGATTAATTCCTCCCCTGAAAGCCATGTAGTCACCTCCCCGCATGGCCCTGCCAGAAATGTCATGCCTCATACAGAATCAGCCGTGCTCTCCGAATCAATCCTAACATCTTATGGCAGGAGACATCAACAAAGAAGTGTCGAGTGGAAATCATCAGTCTTCTGAGAGCACATCAGACCTTTCCAAGAAGGAGATACAGGGTGGTGAGCCTTCAGGCGTGACATCAACAAAGGAAGTGTCTGGTGAAAAGCATCAGCCTGTGGGTGAAGCATACCTATGCAGGAGAGAGAAACAGGCTATGGAGCCTTCAGGCATCTCATCAAGGAGTTCTTCTCCCTCTGTATCTGCCAGCAGTAGGCCTTGCAAACGGAAAAGATCCATGCCACCTTCTCTGTCACTGCCACCACCACAGCCACAGTTGTAGGGCCACAGTGAATTGCCCCCACCTCCTAAGCTTCCTTGCATAGCTATTGACAAAAACCTGACATACCAAATGTCAAAGAAGTAAGATCTTGGAAGACAGAAGAGAGATCAAAGCAGACTACTCAGACACTCTGCCTGGTTTTTCTGTAATTGCAACAGAGACTGCTGTCTGCCTTTGGGCATTAACACTTTGCAAGTCCCTAGTCCTACAGCTGACTTGGCTTATCAATCTGCCAGGCTCCCAATCTCATCTGTTCCTCCATTTTTACCACCAAATATTGGTCAAGAGACAGCAAACATAGTTTTAATATCTTCTCCTGCTCCTCCTTGCTGGGTCTGTTCCTCATCTTAGTTTCAAAGCCATTCAGGGAATTTCTCTGAAAAAAGAAAGCCCTCTTCAGCCAGTCTCTGCTACAACATACCCTAGTTCTGACCTCACCATGCTTCTTAACACCTCAATCCCCACCTTACAGCCACCCTCCTGAAAAGCAGAATCCCTAGTGCCTATGTGTGTAGATCTTCCCCTGCCTGTACTACCCACCCATCTCAAAACCTTTCCACAAATAGCCTTGTTTCAGCTGTCCAGTCCATCAGTTCTAAGGCAGTGGCTTCTACCATCACAGCCAATGCATCTACATCTACCTCCAAGCTTACCTCAGATCCTTGTGCTGTCAACATGAACACCACCCCACCTTCAAAAGCTCCAGAAGAATCTAGAGTGGGACCACCTTCATTTTGCCAGGGCTGTTGCAATTTGAAACAGAGGCATCCTGAAAAGGTCCTGTTTCCACCAACGCACCTGGGTCTCAGAAGACAGCCCTTCTTGCAAGTGTTGCTGTTTCCACTAGCTTCCCCTTGGGGGTTCTGGTGTCACCTCCACTCCAGTAGGCAAGCCGCCTACAAACTGCAACTCACCTTCTGACAGTGAACCCATGGATACTACATCTCCATCTCAGGTTTCCATTATCTATTCCTCCCCTGTGTCCAGGGACAACCATGTGCCACTTTATATAGTGCTTCTAGATTCTGATAAGACACCACCTGGTAGCAGTACTATTGTGGCCCAGGACTCTATCCATTTACCTACAAAGTCATCCATTACATAGACCTCAGTTTCCAACCAGTCTGACCCAGGAATCACCTCTCAGCCCACATCTGGGAGCCATAATGGGCAGCAGCCTACCAATCTTTACCTGTTAGGATCACCAGTAACCTCAACACAAGCTATGGGCTCAACTGCTCTTGTAGCCCAGCCATCCAGAGACAAGACAGTGCAGTCAGGTTTGGCAGGTTCTGCATCTATTACTACTATCAGTATCCAGCTGGCCTCTAGTGACAAGGAAGTCATTGGACTTGGTGTGTCCATCCCAGGTCCAACACATTCACAGGCATCTGGAGCATTCAACCTTGGGGCAGGACTGAACAGGTTACCAAGCATGATTTCAGCTCCAACATTTAGTCAGACAACCTGGAATCCCTATGGTGACAGCATGGCTGCTGCTGAAGGAGGAGCAAATACTGTCCCAGTATTTGGACACAGTGCTAGTTCCAGCTTAAATCCAGGCACTTGGGGCCCACACATATATCCAGTTAGTGGTTAAGTGGGCCAGGACTGCAGCATTCCCACGGGTGGAGACTCTACAGTCTCCATGACCTATAAGGGTACTGGGGGCTCATCCAGGCAAACAAAATGTCCCCCACGTGAAAGAACGGCCACTTTGGATAAAAGAGATGTGTCAGGAAATATGGCAGTCTCCTCCTCAAATCCAAGCAGCAGGAGGTCAACCACCAAACACCCAGGTGGTTGAGTAGTGGGAGACAGCCACTCTGCTCCCAGAGATAGAGACTCAGTTGTTCCTAGTACCCGTAAGTGCTACTGGGACCCATCTACACAAAAATAAATTGCTCCATGTGGAAGAGCCACTATGTTGGAGAAGACACGCGTGTCAAGAGACATGTATGCTCACCCCCCAGAGACCCCCTTTGGCTTGTTGGGCCACACTTCCTCAGTCACAGTTGCAAGTGGCAGCACCAATTTTGTGCTTGTGCCCACTTGTAGTTCCATGTTTCTTCCCAATATAGGCAGTCCACTTGCCCAGCATACAGTCAGTAAGCATGGAGGGGACAACCTCATTCACACGATGGTAGGACCTGGTACTCTTGCTTCATAGGAGAATAATTGCAGAGGATTGAATGCAGATGCAACTAGTGCTGTAGACAGTATCATGTCTATCATGGCAGGCCTCTATGTTACCTCCCAACTACACAAAGTAAACTAGACCCACGTGAAAGAGCCACCACTAAGGAGAAGAGAAGTGTGTCAGAAGGCGTGGTAGTCTCCTCCTTAAATCCGAGCCACAGGGGGCCAACTGTAAACAACGCAGGTGGTGGAGTAGTGGGAGACAACCACACTGTTCCCAGAGAGGGAGACTCAGCTGTTCAGGGTACCTATAAAAGCACCTGGAACCCTTCTACACAAAGTAAACTTGGCCCACATGAAAAAGCCACTACTCTGGGAAAGAAAGGTGTGTCAGGAGACATGGCAGTCTCCTCAAATCCGAGCAGCAGGGAGCCAACTGTCAAAAATCCAAGTGATGGGGGGCGCCTGGGTGGCTTAGTCGGTTAAGCGTCCGACTTTCGCTTGGGTCATGATCTCGCGGTTCGTGGGTTCGAGCCCCGCGTCGGGCTCTGTGCTGACTGCCAGCTCGGAGCCTGGAGCCTGTTTCAGAGTCTGTGTCTCCCTCTCTCTCTGACCCTCCCCTGCTCACGCTGTCTCTCTCTCTCTCTCTCCTAGAAATAAATAAAAATATTTAAAAAAAAAAATCCAAGTGATGGAATAGTGGAAGAAGGCCACGATGCTCCCAGAGATGGAAACTCAATTATTCCTGGTACCCATAAATGTACCTGGGGCCCTTCTACACAAAATAAACTTGACACACATGAAAGAGCCTCTACTCTGGGAAAGAAAGGTGTGTCAGGAGACATGGCAGTCTCTTCCAAATCCGAGCAGCAGGGGTCAACAACACAGGTGGTGGAGTAGTGGGACAGGGCCATGCTGCTCCCAGAGATGGAGTCTCGGCTGTTCCTGGTACCGTAAGTGCTACCGGGACCCAACTACACAAAAACCAATTACGCCATGTGGAAGAGCCACTAGTTGGAGAAGACACGCACATCAAGAGATGTGTGTGTTCACCCACACACACAGAGCCCCTTCAGTTTGCTGGGCCACACTGCCTCAGTCGCAGTTGCAAGTGGCAGCACCATCTCTGCTTGGACCCACTTGTAGTTCCACGTTCCTTCCCAGTAATGGAGGTCCACCTTCTGGGCATACAGTCAGTAAACATGGAGGAGACAAGTCCTTCACACGATGGTAGGACCTGATAGTCTTGCTTCGCAGCAGAATAATTGCAGAGGGGGGCGCCTGGGTGGCTCAGTTAGTTAAGTGTCTGGCATCAGCTCAGGTCATGATCTCACAGTTCATGGGTTCAAGTCCCGCATCAGCACAGAGCCTGGAACCTGCTCCTGATTCTGTCTCCCTCTCCTTCTGCATTTCCGCTACTCATGCTCTGTTTCTTTCTGTCTCAATTATAAATAAACGTAATAAAAAATAATAATTGTGGAGGACCCAAGGGAGATCCAGCAGGTGCTGTAGCAGATGTAGACAATATCATATCTATGATGGCAGGCCTCTATGTAAGCACCCACCCTAAGAACACTGGGAGCTTACTTACTCCTAAGACAGCTGGTGCTCTTGGGGAAGAACTCCATGTATGCTATGCCTGGATACACTTATGGTCCCTCATCTACACATAGCACATGTGTCCCTCTGACCCAAGCACAGTACTGGCCGTGTGGTGAGGTATGGCACAATGAAATTTAAAACAGAACTTGGGCTTGCCCTAGTCAGGTACTCCTCTGGAGGAGCAAGCACTGTGTTTATACTTGTCAACTGTGTCTGTGTTCTGGGCATGACTAGAGCACTTTCATAACCTGTCTTGGGCTTCATCGGAGCCACCAAACAATTCTTTTCTCTTATCATGAATCTCAACAAATAAGGACCAAATATTCCTCTGCAAATTGTACATAACCAGAAATGGACTTTGTTGCACCAGAAAGGGGCCAAACCCCTTTAAGTGAAACTTAACTTCATTGCTTCATGCAGCAAGTGTGTCCATTGTGTGTACATGTGTATTTGTGTATATTTCTGTATATGTGTGTTTATTGGAGGGCGAGGGGCACATGAGCCCTGGTTTAGAACTACTCCAGAACGACACCAGATTCAAGAAGTTCCAATGGTGGAACATAGAAGAAAGCTGCATAAACCATCAACTGTGCCATCCCTGGCATGACTGTGAACTCAGCTGACCCAAGCTCCTGGCCAGTTTTCTCTAGTCTTGGAACTGGCAAGACACCACTGCTGTCTGTAGTGGCTTCTCCAACCTATTTGCCTCAATGGGCTTTTGCCATTCCCACATTGTGTACTTCTATACATATATGTATAAAACTTTGTTCTTATTAATCTGCCTTTGCTAATGTGTCTTTTTGACTCAGCAGCAGAGAAAGAATTTATTTGTGTGAATTGTGATGGGATGAGCCAGACTTAAAGATGTGGAACTTTCCATATCACAGTGACAGGGATGTGGAAGAGGCTACATGTTGTACCTGCATGCACTGACATCTGCAATCTGCATTTTGAATGTAAGGGATGACAATCCAGGAGGAAATAAGGTACAAAGGAGGGATAGATGAGGTGACTCACCCTTGCCTCTTCCCTTTGTGTTTTGTTCTTCTCTCACCCCACTCTCACCTTACTAGAAGCCAGATAACCCTTGATGTGTCAAAGGAAACCACTCAATGGTTTTCTTTTTTCTTTTTTTTAAGAAATGTTTAAATGTTTTCTTGTATGTCTTCATATTTAATTTAGATGTAAGCCAGTCATTCTTTCACATTCTCTTATCACCCAGGGAGGATAGATTTGAACCTGGAGGAATGAAGGGAAAACGAGCACATACCTGCTCTGTAATTGTTGGAAATTTCAGTTTCTTTGAATTTATTGTACTGCTTAAATGCAGTAGAAAAGATCCTCTTCAGTAATGGGCCTGGCTCTGATCTAAATCACTAAAGTATCAAATCACACAAGTTACAATTGTGCCCAGTTCTGGTTGACCCTAGACTTTTTTTTTTTTTTTTTTTTTGATGGGTCTCCACTAGACTTAAAAAAGGCATAATTCTTGACTCTGGGAAGCCTACATTCTAGCTGCATGGGAGCAGAAATACAAACATGCAAAATATCTAATAGGTTAGCCAGTAACTAATGTTATAGAAAATAAAGTAGCATATGGAGCATTGAGATTATAAGGAAAATCATAATGTTCAATTTAAATGGTGGACAGGATAAGCCTCACTAAGAAGGTGGGATTTGAACAAGCTAGAGGGAGGCGAATGAAACAAATGTCTGACGGAAGAGCATTCCAGATAATGGGAATAATCACTGCAAAAGCTCAGAGGAAAGGTACCTGATATCCTCAGGGAGCAATTATAAACTAATATGCCTGGAATAGAGTCAGCAAAGGGAAGTAAGAGAGGAGGACAGAGAAGATGTGGGTTGAATTCCCTGCACCATTTATTGGTTGCACAATGTCAAACAGTAGAGCCATCTTCCAAGTGTCTCGGTGAACTCCATGCTTTTCCATGGCCTATTTACCTTGCAAGATTTTGGAAAGGCTAAAATAAAATAAGATAAGGAATTAATTTAAATCATTGTTGTTTTGTTCTATAAATAAGGATAGATGCATAGTAGATAGATAGATAGATAGATAGATAGATACATACATACATACATACATACATACATACTTAGATAAATGGATGAAGATAGGAAATATATATATCTACACTGAATGAGTTCCTTAGGTAATAATGGTTTAGTTGCCTTCACCAGGCAATTCGAATAGGAGATCCCATTTTAACAGGTGCATAAAAGTTCCTACTTTTATGAAGTAAACACGTGGAATAACTGAGGCTAAAAATTCACAGCATTGCTCCTGCTCTGTAACTGCAGAGAATCACCTGCCCTTTGTACACAGAACTCTCAGAAGAAGATTTGAAATCCAGTTTACTTCTAATAGTCCTGCACCCTCTCTCAGCCATGCTTGGTAATATTACCAGAAACAACGTTTAAACATTCGTACCTGCTGATTTTTTTTAAAGCCTTCAAGCTAAAAGTAATATCCTGATAAGAAAAGCATTTAAGAAATATGTGGTCGATGTAAAGAAGATTTTGAATTTCATGTTTGTTTAAATATTTATTTTTGAGAGACAGCACGAGTTGGGAGGAGCCAAGAGACAGGGACACAGAGGATCTGGAGTGGGCTCAGATCTGACAGCAGAGAGCCTGATGCAGACCTTGAATTTGAACCTTGAGGTCATGACCTGACCAGAAGTAGGACACTCAACCAACTCAGCCACCCAAGTGCCACTTGAATTTCATGTTTTGATGCACTTACACAGTAGATGCAATTTCTATTTCTTTAAATTTGTTTTAATGTTTATTTCGGGGGGGAGGTGCACAGAGAGAGGGGGACACAGAATCTGAAGAAGGCTCCAGGCTGTAAGCCATCAGTATAGAACCCGACATGGATCTGGAACCCACAAACCGCGAGATCATGACCTTAGCTGAAGTTGGACACTTAATCTACTGAGCCATCCAGATGTCCCCTAGAAGCAATTTCTAAATAAACAAATATTTTATTGGTATGAAAATAATACATAAGCATAATAGCAAATTAAGTCATATTGAAATGTAACCCTTTTCTCCAGAGTTTCCCTCTCCAGAGACAGTTTTTTGCTACTTTGATGTCATCCCCTTAAGTCTAAACATTATGCTTATCTTGGTGTATCATGACATACTCATTTTAAACAATATTTTTACCACTCAACCATGATGGAGGAAGACAAGACTCCACTCCCCCTGTTTTCCTTCCCTCTTCCTTTCTAACACATCATATTTAATTAATTTGACTGCTTCTCTCTTGTAACTTCATGTAATTTTGCTAACTCTATTAGTGAGGGAAGTGGTAGCAGAGGGCTAAAAGCACTGGTCCTAGAGATGGACTGCTTGAATTAGAATCCTTGCTCTTCAACTTTTATTAGCTCTGTACCCCTGCGAAATTTCCACATCCTATCTGTGCCCATTGTTTTCTCATCCCTAAATCAAGGGAAAGGATTCCTCTCTACCTTATGGGGTTTCTTGTGATAATGCAACTAATAATGCATTTGTAGCTTTTAGTGTCTAACACACAAGAGAGCTCAAGAAACATTAGCTATTATTAATTATATCTTGTGTTATCAACTTTCACCTTAATCTCAGGATTCTTTCAGTTCATGAGGCTGTGCTCTGTAGCCCCTCTGCCTTTCCTTTACAATCGTACAAATCACCTTCTGTGAATATGTGCTTGCTTTTATTTGTGCTGTGAACATTTACATTTTGCCATACAGTTGTAGCAAAGTGTTCTGTGCTATATCCACAGGTTGGCTCTAAGGGTTGAAAACCAATAAACTGTATTGATAAAGTATCTCTTAGTCTTGGGGAAAATAGTGTGATAGGATTGTATTTTCTACTGTGCCAGTATACCGCTCCTTCTTGTCTTTAACATCAATTGTTCAAAATCATGCTACATTTTAGTTTGGTTTATGCTTCTCATATATTTTAAATTATTTTCCTGAAATTTGAACTATTTCTTTCTTTTAATCCTTGCACTATTTGAACATTAAAATATTTTATTTTCAAAATTGATATTATTTTATTTACTTGGCTGGGTCCCTTCCTTTTCTAGAATGCTTGCACCTCCCCTCCTCAGTTTGGAAGTTATAACACTGAAAGATATGATCCAAGAAGAGAGGGGGCCAGAGGGACTCCTCAGACTGCCTTTAGACTAGGCCAGAAATGCTCACTAATCACTAATTATGAAAAATGCATAATTCTGGCCTCATCATCCTAATTTTGTCGCTTTGTAGGAGAAACAGCAATATGGATTTCAGCCAGTACTCCAGGTAGTCCACATTCCACATTGTATCAAATGCTGGACTAGGCCTTAAGTGAGAGCTCACCAAAGGCCCCAAACATTTTCTAAGATTGAAAACTTTATATAGCATTTTGAGCTAAAACCCTTAGCAATAAGCAGGACATTTTCCTTACATCTATTTCTCAAGAACTAAAACGTAGCTTGTGAAAATTCTCAGAAGTTCAGACTCCCAGATGCATGTCTTTCTTGCCCTAAATACATTCATTTTAGGGATCTAGAAACTACCTGACTATGATAAGCCTGCTCAGGCCCTTTCTGACCCAATCCCTGCTATGATCCTGGGGTGATTTGATATAACCAGGCTTCCTGGCAGCAGTTCACACCTGAGCTGGAAATATTCTTTTTAGCAGTCCCAAAGACAGAGCGTTGCCCTCAGATACCCCTTCCAGATAGGAGAACTGAGGCTAGCATAATCAAACAGGTGCTAAGAATTAGATCCACGACATGGATCTCCAGATATGGTCCTAGGCTACCACTGTGAGGAGGGCAACCAAACAAAACAAGACAAAGCCAGTCCTGAAAACTCATCTTCTTCATGTAAATAGAGCCTTTGTCTTAAATCCATGCTAACCCAGACATCAGAGACTTTCTTAGAAGTAGAATTTCTTAGCATGGAGGACAAATGAAAGTTAATGTACAAAGGGATGAGGGCGAGAGGCCGTAAGGCAAAGGGTTTAAAACAGAAGCTCAAGTTTCTAATTTTCACTGGACTACACCCAGGTTTTGTCATATAGAAGAGTGGAAACACTGAGGTGAAACACCTCAACTAGCCATATGGACAATCATTGAAAACTATTTTCCTGGATAAAAATATCTTTGTGTTTCCCTTGAAAAGACTTATATTGATTTCACCAAATACATATCTGAAAGTTATGACAGAAAGCTATGGGAGTTATGTATTTGAACTTTGCATTTATCGTTGCTGGCAAGCACATTTGTAGTGCTTGCACTGTGTCCTATTCTAAGGACTTAGCAAATATCAACTCACTTCTCTTCATAATAGAAGTAGGTATCACTCCTAATAGCCACTTCTGGGGGGAAACCAGAGATTAAATAGCTTGCCCAATGTCACACAGTAAGTAGATGGCAAAACCCAAGATTTGAAACCAGGCCATCTAGACATTTGTCACTTTACTGTGTTACCTTATTAAAAGCTGTGTTTAGGGAAAGGACTAAATTGTCAAGAATGAGCTAAAAGCAGAAGGGATAAATGAGAAAATGAATGACAGCAGAAACTGAAGAGGAGCTACGTTCAGAAATTTCTGGCAATGAGGCTTAGAAATAAGATGTTGGTTGGGATGTCAATTTAAGAGAGCACCTGAATCTATTGCGAAATGACTAGGTTTTCTTTAAAGTTTGGAAAGACTGGTTGAATGAAGTATAATGAAAACAATAAGTAGAAAGGAAAATAATAATGTGACTTAAGTGAGGAGAAGAAATCTTTCCCCTCTAAGAATTAGGATTTCCCCACTAAGAAACATAGGGTTGTGGGGGAGTAGAGAGATCTTCCTAGCAGGTATCTAGGCATTTTTACCAGAATGAACACGGACAAAAATGCTGACAATTTGGGGTTGAGTGGGTGGCTCAGTCGGTTAAGCTTCCGACTTCAGCTCAGGTCATGGTCTCAAAGTGTGTGGATTTGAGCCCCGCCATAGGCTCTATGCTGACAGCTCAGAGCCTGGAGCTGGTTTCTGATTCTGTGTCTCCCTCTTTCTTCTCTCTCCCTTGCTCTCACTGTCTCTCTCTGTCTCTCAGAAATATCTAAAATGTTAAAATATATATATTTTAAAAAATGGTGACCATTGTACTGTTTCAATGATCCCTCAAATCAAACTTCTGTTTCAAAACAGGACGTACGGGGCACCTGGGTGGCTCAGTCCATTGAGCATCTGATTTTGGCTCAGGTCATGATCCCTGGTTTGTGGGGGCTTGAGCTCCATTTTAGGCTCTGTGTTGACAGCTCACTCAGAGCCTGGAGCCTACTCTGAATTTTGTGTCTCCCTCTCTCTCTGACTGTCACCGGCTGCTCACGCTGTCTCTCTCTCTCGGAAATAAATAAAACAAAAAAATTAAAAAAAAAAACCAGAACATACATTTTACAACATCCCTACTGTGTGTTACACCCATTACTAAATGTATTTCCATTTACACATTTTTAAAAGTTTATTTATTTTGAGAGTGGGGTGGGGCAAATAGGGAGACAGAGAATCCCAAGCAGATTCTGTGTTGTCAGCACGGAGCCCAGTGCAGGGCTTGAACTCACAAACCATCAGTCACACATTTTATCTGGAATAACATTTCTGTGAGGTACGAGTTGCCTATGGCTGTTATAACAAGTCAGCACAAACTTGGTGGCTTAGAACACACTTATTCTCTTATAATTCTCAAAGTCAGAGGTCCCAAATCATTTTTGCTAGGCTGAAATCAAGAGCTGGCAGGGCTGTGCTCCCTCTATAAGCTCCATTTCCTTACCTTTTCTAGCTTCTGGTGGCTGCTACTATTCCTTGCTTTTGGCCACATTAACCTAATCCCTGTTTCATGAACACATTCTCTTTAATTGTAGTGAACTCTCCTTCTGCTTTCTCGTAAAACACTTGGGATTACTTTTAGGGCCCATCAGATAATCCAAAATAATATCTCCATTTTAAGATCCTTAACAATTCCATCTACAAGATCCCTTTTGCCCTTTAAGGTGACATTCTTAGGTTTTGGGGATTAGGACATGGACATTTTGGGCAAGGGTATTATTTTTCTAAGATGCAGGAAAAAAGTTTAGGGAACTAGTTTGTCCCAAAGTTTTATGATGTTTCAGAGTGCCAATTTAAATTCTGGCATGCTCAGACACCTGGGTGGTTCAGTCGGTTAAGCATCTAACTTCAGCTCAGGTCATGACCTCGAAGTTCATGGGTTCGAGCCCCATGTTGGTCTTTTTGCTGACAGCTCGGAGCCTGAAGCCTGCTTTGGTTTCTGTATCTCCCTTGTCTCCCTCTCCCTCTGCCCCTCCCTTGCTCATGCTTTCTCTCTCTGTTTATCAAAAATAAGATATCACTCTGAGAAGGAGGGCTTAACCACTACCCTGACTCACTGAATCTCTCGTTCTTACGTAGAATCTAGAAATCTGACTGCACTCTCTAAAAAAGGCTATTCTGGCATAAATTTCAGAAGGCAAAAAGAAAACCTCAAGAAGTTCAGAAGTTTAGTTGAGAGAAGCAACCAGAAATTCAGATGATTATCTGACACTGGAAGGACTTGCTTGATATGAAAACAGAGCTGTAAATCTCACAAGATTACATGATCTTGTAAGAATTTCAAATCTTCCTGCTATTAATTGGCAATCCCATAAGAATAGCCTCCCTTTAACACACTGATAATATGTTTCACAATTTAATATTCAGCGGCCTATGTTTTGGCTAAATAAGCTTCAGGAAAAAAAAAAAAAGGAAACTTGTGGTTTAGTTCCATCTACTTTTGGAGCCTCTGGTTAAATAATCTGCGTCTGCTGTTCTCTCTCTTCTTATCATCTGTAAAATGGAGGCAGCTCGAAAACCACAGTCACAGAAATGATGCACAGTTTTATGCACATAGTTGTCTTCATTAGTTTAGAGTACCAGTAACATTTAAACTATTACTCAAAGAATACACATGCTATTTTGAATCATCTAGGACAAAACTCTGTCAAAATAAAGAAAAGGAAAGGGGCTAGAAATAACTATGATTTTCCCAAGTGGACACAATTACTTAATGATAGATTTGGGATCAGAATGCTGATATCATCGATCCCACTCTGTTGTTCTTTAATTGGGTTTTGAACGATACAGAGAAATAAAACTCCTGTGTTATATGTAACTAGTGCAGGATTTGGCAATATTGGAATTTGAGCACTGCATATTAAGAAGAATCTGGATAACTATATTTTCTCTTTTCTCAAAAGCAATGTTTAACAGTTATTCGTTTTTGAGAGAGACAGAGCACAAGTCAGGGAGGGAAGAGAAGGAGGGAGACACAGAATCTGAAGCAGGTTCTAGGCTCTGAGCTGTCAGAACAGAGCCTGATATGGGGCTTTAACCTACAGACCGTGAGATCATGACCTGAGCCAAAGTCAGATGCTTAACCCACTGAGCCACCCAGGTGCCCCAAATCTGGAAAATTCTTAAGACTAAGTTAGATATATACTAGATACGAATAAAACAGTGGTACTTGAAGATGATTCTACAGGAAGAGCAAAAAGAGTAGTTGAAGGTATGTATGGACTGCAGTTACAAAAAGAATAGGTGAGTTCCCGTTTCTCAGCACTTTGGAATTTCCATCCCAAGATACAATATTAAAATAAAATAAACATTTTAATTAGGTCATATTTAATTCTGCATTTTCATGTAAGCCAACAAAATATCCCAGGTAACATCTACCTTGTCATTTAGTTTCTATCTTGAGTTTTCATTTCTAAACGTCTTTCCAAACACAAAACAGAGGTTGGAGAAAAGTATATGGGAGGCAGCAGAGATAAAATAAGCCCATTTCACTTACAATGAAAATTAAGATCCAAACAAATTCTTCGCAGCTGAAAATCTCCAAACAATTTTCATTTTATGGAGAGGCTTCTGGAAAAATCATGCTGAAGGACTCATAATTACCCAAATGTCCCTTATATTTTTCAATACATATCACTATATATTATGGGACTTCTGAGGGGCAGAGAAACATATCCTGGCTAGACATCTCCATGCCCATAATGCAGATAAGATGGTCTCAAACCAACCTGAGGACGTTAGAACCCACTTTTTCCATTACTAATATTAATAGAGTACAAAACTTCTTATGCTTTTCCTTGTACAACCTAAGTCAATTTGTCATTAAAATAAATAGTGCATAAATAATTCTTTCGTGTAGGCATCACTGAATGCTGGAAGTATTTTTGTGGGTTTTATTCATGTCATGGTTTTCTAGGAAGGATCTACTCAAAAATTCTGTGTTTAGTTTGAGATTTACAACGAAATTATCATGTAACCTTGAGCAAAGTGAGCTCATCATCATAAAGGAATGATATTAATACTTTCTATCCCTACTTTGAGGGGCTCTTGTAAAGTATCAAAGTAACAGACATGTATATGAATGCACATAGTTTCACTGATAGTTGAACATGCTTTGCAAATCACTCTACAGAATGCACGATAAAAATCTTGATGATATGTATCTCGAAACTAGTTACCAGTTCTCCCATTAAAACCACTTAAATTAACAAACCCCTGGGGAAGCAAGATGGTGTAGTAGGGAGCTCCCTACCTTTCGCCCACCCACATTTCTCAAAGAAGGGCTGAAGCCATATGACAATGAACTGCAAGAGTCTGGGAGAAACAGAGACAGAGTCCACTAAGAAACAGCCTCATAGGTGCGTGGTTGCGACTGGGGAATATAAAAATAGGCCTGGATCCGGGGGTACGGAGGGGAGGGAGCCCCTCCGTGGAGAGCCACAGAGAGATGAGGGGAAGAGAAAGAATGGCTGAAATTTCTCATAGAACTTTACCTGGAGAACAGAAAATCCTCAGTCCAGGAAAAAAAGGGATCCTTTCATCCTATCTTTAACTGCAGGGTGTTCGACGAGAGATCCTATCTCTAGCTGTGGCGCTTTCTTTGAGCTGGGCACCCTGGTCCAAGCGGTGCCAGGAGAAACTTCTCCCCTATTCTCCGTACTCAATCCCTGGCTAGGAAGCGCCCAACCTGTGGGATTACATTTCAGGTGGTATCATTGAAGTGTGCAGACTACGATCTAGAAATGAGGTAGGGCTTGTGATATAGAACACAGCCCACCTTGGCTACACCTGCAGCACAGGGAGATCGGATCCAAAAGAGTAATTTGCAATGCTTGGCTCAAGAAGGGCCTGGGGAACCAACAGTTTTCTCCCCACAACCACCAAGGCGGGGCCTCAGGGAGCAGCCCACAGGACCAGCAGTGGAGCCAAGACCTGCCTACACCAAACCACACACATCTGCACTGGAATGCTGCTTTTTTTTAAAAATCAGAGCTTGGGGCAATACCAACATTGATGCACTGTCCTGATTAACTCTAGATCAATTATTGCTATTCAAATATATTTTCCCTTATCTCATTCTTATCTCTCCCCTCTGCTGGACTGGACACTCTGGTCATTGGTTTGCTTAAACAGTCACGTTTAATCCGTTCTCTTCATGCATATCCTACACTTCTCTCTTTACCTTCCTTTCTTTCTTTCTCTCTGGAATAATCAGACTGCACAGTTTCATTGGGTAACATTATCTTCATTTCTATCTCCTCGCATCCTACTATATTCTCCTCTTTTTCTCTCCAGATTAAGCCTTTTAATCTCTCTGCCTTGTCAATGTTCAATTTCGCTTTCTCCCCACCCCTGTCATTTCTCTCTTTGTATGTACTCTTTCCAGCAGCACTGCCTCCAACCAGCTCTTTCTTTGTAGGTAGGAATTCCCATTTTTATGCTTTTAGACTGTCCTTTGTTTATTGTTGTTGTTGTTGTCTTCCCTTTCAGTTTGCTTATTTGTTTAATTTGTGTGTTCATGTGCTTTTGTTCCCTGTGTGGTTGTCTTCTGTTTTCCTTTTCAGGGCTACCTCAAGAAACAAGCCAAATTACACATGGTGGAGGGTCCCAAATATCACTATGAGTAGGGAAATAAAATAACTAAAGGCACAACAAGAAAGACCAAGGGACACCATTGAAAGAACACTTCCTGAACAGACAGGTTGTGGACAGTCAATGAGCCTTCTTTAAGATAGCAGAACTCGCAGGTGTAGAGTGCATAACAAGCTTTTAACACTTATAAGAGGTAGAAAGCTAGCCAAGATGATGAAACAGAATTACTCTCCTATAAAGAAATTCCAGGAAGAAATGACAGTTAAAAAATTGCTCAAAACAGATATAAGCAACATTATGGACCAAGAATTTAGAACAATAGTCATAAAATTAATCGCTGGGCTTGAAAACGGCATGGAAGACACCAGAGAAGCCATTGCTACAAAGATTATGGTCCTTAAAAATAGTTGTGATGAATTTAAAAATGCTATAGATGAGGTGCATAATAAAATGGCGGCAGCCAATGCATGGCTTGAACAGGCAGAGAGGAGACTAGGCGAATTAGAAGACACAATTATAGAAAAAGAGGAAGCCGAGAAAAAGAGAAATTGATCCAGGAGCATGAAAGGAGAATTCAAAAACTGAGTGATGCAACCAAATGGAACAATATCCATATCCTAGAAATTCTAGAAGAAGAATGCAGAGAGAAAGGGGCTGAAGAGGTACTTGAACAAATTATAACTGAGAATTTCCCAATCTGGGGAAGGAAACAGACATTGAAATCCAAGAGACACAGGGAACCCCCCTCAGATGTAACTTGAATCGATCATATGCACGACATACCATAGTGAAACTGGCAAAATATAAGGACAAAGAGAGAATTCTGAAAGCAGCGAGGGATAAAAGAGCCCTAACATACAAAGGGAGTCTTATTAGAGTGGTTGCAGACCTATCTACTGAAACTTGGCAGGCCAGAAGGGAATGGGCAGGAAATCTTCAATGTGATGAACAGAAAAAATATGCAGCCAAAAATCCTCTATCCAGCAAGCCTGTCATTCAAAATAGAAGGAGAGATAAGATTTTCCCAAATAAACAAAAATTGAAAGAATTCATCACCACTAAATCATCCCTACAAGAAATCCTAAGGGGGACTCTATGAGGGAAATGTTGCAAGGAACACAAGGTACCAGAGACACCACTACAAGCAGGAATCCTACAGAGAACACAATGATTCTAAACCTATATTTTCAATAATAACATTGAATGTAAATGGACTAAATGCTCCAATCAAAAGACATAGGGTATCAAAATAAAGAAACAAGACCCATTTATTTGCTGATGTAGTTTAGACCTGGATACACCTTCAGACTGAAAGTGAGGGGATGGAGAAATATCTATCATGCTACTGGAAGTCAAAAGAAAGCTGGAGTAGCCATACTTATGTCAGACAAACTGGACTTTAAAGTGAAGGCAATAACAAGGGATGAAGAAGGACGTTATATAATAATTACAAAATCTATCCATCAGGAAGATATAACAATTATAAATGTCT
This sequence comes from Hyaena hyaena, assembly GCF_003009895.1. NCBI lineage: Eukaryota > Metazoa > Chordata > Mammalia > Carnivora > Hyaenidae > Hyaena > Hyaena hyaena. The sequence goes on along the minus strand of NW_024082060.1, from coordinate 313,241 downwards.
CCACACTGAATTCAGGAGCACCCAAATACATATAACAATTAATCACAAATAGAAACAACCTTATTGATAAGAATGTGGAAAGAGTAGAGGACTTTAATACTCCACTTACAGCAATGGATAGTTCAACTAGACAGAAAATCACTAAAGAAACAATGGACTTGAATGACACATTGGACCAGATGGATTTGATAGGTATATTTAGAACTCTACATCCTGAGGTTATGCAATTCACTCTCTTGAAGAAGTGTGCATGGCACATTCTCCAAGATAGATCACATACTAGATCATAAAGCAGCCCTCAATAAATATAAAAGAATCGAGATCATACCACTTTCAGATCACAATGCTATGAACCTTGAAATCAATCACAGGAAAAAGTCTGGAAAACCTCCAAATATATGGAAGTTAAAGAACACCCTACTAAAGAATGAATAGACCAATCAAGCAATTACAGAAGAATTAAAAAATATATGGAAACGATATATGGAACAATAAGCAACCTAACCTGCACTTACCTTTGAAAACCTTAAAGGCTGGTGTGAGGGAGACAAGAGAGAGAAGGGTTATTGTTCAAGACGACTTTCACTGTCACTATTGGAATCACTGTTATCTACTGGCTCAATGGAAGCTGTTTCTGCACAGAGGTCATCATAGACACTCTCATAGATGTTGACTACAGTACAGTATTAATAAACTCTTATCACATACTGTATTTAATGTAAATGGCAATAAGGCAGCAGAGGAAAGGATCTATATTTGCAGGCAGCCTGACTTAGAGTGAAACAAAGAATTCCTTGCTGAGAACAAACTGAGGGCTGATGGGGGTGGGGGAGAGGGGAAGGGGTGTGATGGGCATGGAGGAGGGTACTTGTTGGGATGAGCACTGGGTGTTATATGGAAACCAGCTTGACAATAAACTATTTACGAAAAATAAATAAGGGGCGCCTGGGTGGCTTAGTCGGTTAAGCGTCCGACTTTCTCTTAGGTCATGATCTTGCGGTCCGTGGGTTCGAGCCCTGCGTCGGGCTCTGTGCTGACTGCCAACTCAGAGCCTGGAGCCTATTTCAGAGTCTGTAGCTCCCTCTCTCTCTGCCCCTCCCCTGCTCACGCTGTCTCTCTCTCTCTCTCCTAGAAATAAATTTAAAAAAAATTTTTTTTAAAAAGAAAAATAAATATTTTTTTAAAAAAAGAAACAAAGCATTCTTAAACTTAGTTTTGTATGGAAAAGCAAAGGGCTGTCCATAGGTGCTTTGAAGTGAAAAAAAATACACTAGTTCCAGTTTTGGGCACCTTCCAACATTCCGAAAAATCACTGATTTCTGCCAGCACTGTGACTGAGTATCTGAGCATGGGAAACAATCACCCATAATCCCACAGAACATGACAAAGGAACCACTGGCTCAGTTGTGATCATGTCACGTTCTTTGTCACATACTACTCACATTGGAAGACATTGCCCATTTATCAAGCTAAAATTTATTAGAAATATTTGTTCATTTTACTCGCAATCCAAGGTTTTACTATATATGGTAATATTAATATTATATATTAATATGTGTTATGATTACATGTTTCCTTTTATGTAATGAAAATATAAATACTAAAAATATAAAACATCTCACTTAATATGTGGAATATTTGTAATCTAAAAAAGTTAAAACATCACTTGACCATATGGAGTTTTAGGTATTTATGACAATGTAAGGGATGATTTGTGTGGACAATCCTTAGCATGCAGCTGGCACCACTTGCTCTCAGTTTTGGATATCCAAAGCTGATGGTGAAGCTGAAATGGCGATGGTAACAATAACGATGATATTTCATGTTAAATTTCCAAATCACTCCCATATCCCAAGTCACTCCTTTGTCATTGTTATTCTTATTGCAAGTTGTCCTGTGTGCTTCAGACTGTTTTGTGTGTTTAGTGACCCTAAATGAATCAGACAAATTTATAGAATATTATCAATCACTTTGAGGCTTTTTGCAAATTAAAGGTACTTGAGAATGCATTTTTCTCCAGCTGGCACAGAGATAAATTTAGCAAAGCATTAGGTCATTTGAACATGAATATTTAATTTTTTAAAAGCCAGAGAAATGCCTATGAGAGTAGATATGATCTAAATTTTGTCCCTGGACACTGAGCACCTTTCACACATCAGTTAGGTATCCAATAAATGCTTATAACTTATCAGTTATGGTTAATGTTGTTGGAACTGAAGTATGATAAGGCAGGCTCGGATGTACAAGAAAGGTCAGAATTTGTTTTCTCTTGAGCTTCACTACTCAAGTAGGATAGTAAAAGGCAGTTAGACTCATTGTTGGAAATAAGAAATTTCAAATCCCTGGTTTCTTCCACTATGTGCTACTTAGAAATTGCAGTAACTATAATTACTGGATAAAAACCACTGAAATCAGTTTTAGTTGCAACTAAGGGCAAAAATTTATAAAGTTATGTATTTGTAAAATGCATTTTATATTGGGGAGGCAATATGATACCATTTGGAAATAATCAGTGGAAACAAGATACATTCATCAATTGATTAACAATAAATTATCCAATTTTATTTTTTTTAACTTTATTTATTTTGAGAGAGAGAGAGAAAGAGAGTGCATGGGGTAAGGGCAGAGAGAGGGAGAGAGAGAGAGAATCCCAAGCAGGCTTCGCATTGGCAGTGCAGAGCCTGATGCAGACTTAATCTCATGAACCGCGAGATCATGACCTGAGGTGGAAAACAAGAGTCAGACGCTTAACTGATTGAGCCACCCAGGTGCCCCTAAATTACCCAATTTTAATTGGAAGTGTACTATGTACCAGGTACTGCTCACTAAGTGGAAGATAGAATAAGACAGAAGTCATCCGTGCCTTCCAATTGTTTATGAACTACCAAAAAGGACACACACTGGACAACAAATTACAAACATGATGGGCTTTAACAAAATGGAAGATCAGTGTGGCTAAATAAACGTAGTGGGTGACTGTAACTCACTCAAAGAACTCGAGAAAGACTCTATTAGGGAATAATATTAACTAGAGACCTGTACATTTGTAGCCATTATGTGGTCAAAGACATAAGGGAAGTATTTTGAGACAAGAAAACCACATGGGAAAGTCCCTTTGGAATGACAGCATATCTGAGGCATAGAAAGTAAATATTCAGTATGTCTATACCACAGAGAATTCAAGAAAGTGTCGAGCAAAATGAGGTTGGAAAGGCTGGCCATGGGTTAGGGATTTTATCAGATTATCAGGAAACCACTGAAAGGTTTTAAGCAAGGTTAGAGTTTTAAGCTTGGTTAGCTTTTTGAAAGAACCTCATTTTAATCTTAGCTCTGCAACAAGTGCTCTCTCTATACTCCAGTGTCATCCATTAACACAGCATGCTGTTTGTAGACCTTCCTACTCTGAGTCATGTGTGACTAAATCAGAAACAAAGGAATGAAATCTCTGATGAGAAGGAAAGAGGCATGCGTGTTCTGTGACAACTAACCATCTGTGTGTGTGGTTTATACTGGCGGTAATGAAAGTTGTTTACTATGTTGATGCATAATAAAGTGAAAAGCCTCTATTTTCTTCAACTGGCCCAGGCACAGGTGCCATTGTAATTGCTGAGATTATTCGCATATTGGCTTTTAATGATGCATTTAAGTACTCATCCCATTTACTGATTTAGGCAAACAATTTATTTTTGCAAGTGAGGACCAATGCCATGGTTATTCCCAAGCTACCATTTATTTACAACTTATCACTCTAGTCTTTCTTACTATCTCCCAAAGGGGAAAAAAAAGAATTCTGATCATTTAAGCACTAAAACAAAAACAAACAAAAAAAGAATGATAAAAACAGATTTTCACTGTAATAGAGTCATTTCATTTTATCTAAAAGAAGAAATAAAAGTAGCTGATTTACAAGTTGCATGCCTTGTACCACTTTCCCATAAATGCTCTTACATTTATAAGCCCTTAGGACAAGTTTGGGCTTTTGTTATTGTTGCTGTTATTATTTAAGTCCTTTCAGCAAAAACAGCATCAAAGGTGAAACAGGTGTTCTACAGCATGTGAGTAGCATATAAGTAGCATATAAGATAAAAATATTGTTGTGTTCCTTCCCAGTAGTAATTGGGGAATGTATCCATTGGTTTCTTGGTAACCTATATTTTCTAGTAAGAAGGAAGAAGAGAGACCGCACAGCAGACTTCAGGCTGTGGAGACTCCCTGGTTGCCTGGAAGCAGCTATGATACCTGAAGACATGGAGGGTGTGTAAATCAAATTTAATTCCAAATTTAAATCAAGTTATAGGAAAAGTGTAGACTGGCATGAATGTAGTGGTTATCACCTTTCCAACTTACAGTTTATGGTGGTGCTGATATTGAACTTGTAACCTTTGGGAATGGTTTGAAGAAGAAAGTGCAAAATGAAATGCATTTAAGGATTTGAACTTTAAAATAAAATATCTTCTCTATGTGTAAGAGCCCCTACTGTTCCATATTATTTCATAAGGTGCATTTTGTGATTATCTTAGCATGGCTTCTGCTCTGAATCTTATTTGCCTAAATTTGTTAAAGGAATATGAGAATCACTGATTAATTGCATCAAATAGGGCTATATTTTGCTTAATCAATATATGTTGTATACATTATGTTCAAGTCATTCGTGTTTGACCACTGTCCTTAAATTAGGATCTTTAGTTGGAAATTGCCTTGCTTGTTTTGAATGAAAATTGGGTCTTTTGGGTTGAGGTGAGAGAAGGAGTGAAGGGGTTGGTTGGAGGGGATTATGGAGCCTGTGGCATTGTCACAGAGATGCCCCTGCTATTTGAAATCTCCTTCTAGTCAAGAGGGTAACTGGGGCCTAGCCGGATGATAGGACTTCTGAGTTTGAAATTGAGAATGATTCAAAGGATAACACTCTAGGGCAAAATGGAAACCAGGAGGATAATAAAACTTCATGTAGAAACCCAATAACCTCTTCAGGGGCTGTCTTACAAAAGGCATGAGTGGATGGAGTGTTAGCTATCACTAACAAGTGGACAAGTGTGGGAGGCAGCTCTTGACTGTTCCTGAAGCAGGTAGCAGGGGGATCTGTGGCTAACTGTAGGTGCTGTAATGACAAGACTGCATTCTTAGCTCCGTGTGCAAAAGGAGCTTGGCTGGCCCACTCTCTGATATAGACAACTGAAGAATAAATATAGACACCTGCGGCCAGTGGGAGTGGGTGCAGCTTGGGGTATTGAGGTTATGTGAATATTGAGAAGCACTTAAAGTGTTGTAGAATTTGTGTTCTTGTAGAGTGCTGGCTATTCTGCATCCATTATAGAACTGTGAGGACACCCCACTCTCATCCTCCACCGTTTCCAACATTGCCACAAATAAAGGGATTTAATAATTTGTGTCAAGCTACTCAAAAGGCATTTTTTGAACAAGAAGAGATCTAATAGTACTTGAAGCTTTGACCTTCATTTTATCCAGAGGGGTCTCTCCTTGTGATCCCTCCAAGAACATGTCATAAAGGAAACACTGCTGTTGGCGTTTGGCTATTTCTTGGCAACTGGAGTCAGGAGAAGCATCTAAATTTCCTGGGATCTAAACATGCAAGGGTTGTTGTAACAAGCTTCTGGGCAAGTAGGTATCTGCATAACTCAAAGTGTCATGCTGTATAAGGAAGAAGAAAGAGGAACACAACCACATTGATCAGATTCAGGAAAATTTCCCATGACAAAACTCTAAGAATTCCATAGGTATTTTGGCAAGATATTTGCTAATAGAAGGGAGTGAATGAACATAACAAAAGAAGAAAAGTAAGAACTAACAGAGGATTTTTTTAAGCCAGAAAAATAAAAAAGATACAAGATACTCTTTGGACAGGTACAAAAATCATGCTTACATTTTATATACTCAAGTGGAGTATTTGAGAATCTTTTGTTTAGTTATTACTAAGGGAGATTTGTTATTATTCAGCCATTTTAGTTAACCATTTGTAATACTGAAAGCAGTGTCTGATAATCTATTTTCATAATGTAAGATAATAAAATGTGAAGTAAAATATTGGACTGAGACTTTGCAGACATCTGAGCAATTTAAGAGTAAGGCATAAAACTGACTTCATTTCTATAAAGCAAGGTACAGCTTGGAGAGAAAATAAAATGCCAGGTAACAGATATTTAATCTCATCCAAAAGTATGTGGGTCTTTCTTTATACCAAAATAGCCTCATATGAATATTCATTACAAAGAGAAAAACTACTCCCCCCAGATAATTGTTTCAAAGCACAAAGTCAAGATTTTTATAGAATAGCATATGGTAAAGTGAATATAGTGTTTCTAAGGGGAAATTTCCTCTTAGTATTTCTTGGGAAATTTAAGTTTTTCAGAATTCTGAGTTCTGAAAATAAAACCAAGAAATGAGGAAACCAAAAAAACTAGCACAACTCTCCTGTGGGAATTAAAAGTTAACAATCAACACAGTGACATTCTAAAAAATCCATGTAGAAAGCAAATGAGTCCTGAAATTGACAATTTCAACTTCTGATTCTGGGTAGTGCTGATGCTTTGCTCAGGGACTCGGATGCTGTGTTATTCAGATGAACCCCAAGTTTGCTGGTGTTTTCCAATATTAGAATATTCTGCAGAGGCACGTGCTCTTTAACAGAAGACATGCAAAGAGTAGATGGGGCTGATGAGGAATATTGTGATGTAAAATCAGAAACTGTTTGAAAATCTGAATTAGCCAGAGCAATATCAATTCCAACGGCAAAACCAAAATCCAAGCAGGTAGAGAAAAATATTTTCATCATTAAAAATAAATGAATAAAACAAAAGAGAAGCATTTTTTTTTGTTTTAGAATATTTGTAATGGAACAAGGTCAAAATTATAAGAAAAAATATCTTTTTGTTTTAAAATTGTATTTTATTTGATTTTTTTAATGTTTATTCATTTTGAGAGAGACAGAGTGAGAGAAGGGGGGAGGGACAGAGAGAATCCCAAGCAAGCTCTGTGTTGTCAGTGCAGAGCCTGATGTGGGGTTCAATCTTACAAACTGTGAGATCATAACCTGAGCTGAAATTAAGGGACATGTAAACAACTGGACCACCCAGGAGCCCCTAGGCTCAGTTGGTTAAGCATTTGACTCTTGGTTTCAGCTCAGGTCATGATCTCATGGTTTTGTGAGTTCTGCCTCTGTGTAGGGTTCTGTGTTGGCAGTGCAGAGCCTGCTTGAGATTCTCTCTCTCCGTCTCTCTCTGCCTCTCCCCTACTCATGGTGTCTCTGTCTCTCTCAAAATAAATAAACTTATAAAAACAAGGATAACTTTTAAATATTGAATATTTATGGTATTACCTTTAGTTTTAAATGCATTTTATTAACATTTATTTTGTGTTGGTATTATTTTATTTTAATGTTTTATATTATCAAATATTAAAATCAAATAAATATTTTATATATTGAAATATATAATGTAGTCCCCATATATAATAATGCTATGTATGTATGTATGTATGTATTTTGAGAGAGAGAGAGAGTGTGTACAGGCTGCGGAAGGGACACAGGGAGAGAGAGAGAATCTTTTTCTTTTTCTTTTCATAGTTTATTGTCAAGTTGGTTTCCATATAACACTCAGTGCTCATCCCAATAAGTGCCTTCCTCCATATCCATCACCTCCCTTCTCTCTCCCACCGCCATCAGCCCTCAGTTGTTCTCAGTATTCAAGAGTCAGAGAGGAGGAATCTTAATCAAGCTCCATGCTCAGCACAGAGCCTGATGCAGAGCTTGATTCCATGCTCTGGGATCATGAACTGAGCTGAAATCAAGAGTCTGACCCTCAACCCACTGAGTCACCCAGGTGCTTCTATTTATCTTTTTAATAGAAAACCTCTAAAATTTTTTAGTTTCAGAAAAACTATTCACTATTTAATATTATAGTTACCAATCAGTATTTTGAAAGATTTAAATAACATTTTATGAAAAATACAGTATAATATGACTTTAGAAATTTCTGAGCATATCAGGAATTCTAATATATCGTTCCCAAATCCTAAAGATTGATGTACCTAAGATTAATGTATTTGGTGAGTTCAGAAAACACTAGGTGATTGGATTATTTTAACTTTCAGTCTTATGTTAAATGAGAATCTATTGCAGGATCCAGGTGAGAAAATAGATATGAACATAACTTAATTAACATAATAATTTATAATTTCTTGAATTAAACAATTAAGCAAATGTTACACATACCACATTGTCACACATTTGCATGTTTCATTTATTTATTTGTTCTTTCATTTAACGAGGAGTGTTTCCTCCATGTCAGGCACTGGTTCAGACTCAGGACAGAGGACTGAACCAAAGATAAATAGTCCTTGCCTGGGAGAGGAGGGCTGACAAAAAGCAGCTAAGTATATCTGAAACATCATTTCAGCTGTGTTTTGGCAAGTGCAATGGTGACAAGTTAAGTTTCTGCTATTTGTTGTCAGTCCACATCTGGGGGTTAAGACTATACTTCACACGTCAAGATGCTTTATGGATCCCAGTTGCATTTCTCAAACTACTAGACCCACTTGCACACAAGTGTGCTAAGGGTGGAAACTGGAATTTGTCTCTGGGGCAAACTGGGGTTCCTTGCAACTGGGATAGACCTGATGAATTGTTCCACAAGTTCTTTCTTCTTCCCCTTCTGTTTTCTTTCCCACTTCTCTTTCTTCTCTTCATACTCCTTTTTCTTCTTTGGTGTTCCTTTTTCTTCATATTTCATTATAATTAGTTTTACATGCTGGCTTCATATTCTGATGTCCCTGGCATGCATCTCTCATTAGCTAATACGTGGGAATCTACCAATTCCCACTTGGCCCTCTCTAATTTTTGTGAAAGTAAGTGAAGATCTTATATTTTCCAAGGACCTTATACGTGTATGTCTCTCGATATTGTAACTTGCAATTCCAATCTCATTATGAGCATCTTCTGATTTAACCATATTTCTCAGGATATTAATTGATAATCTTTTAATCACTCTTATTTTTCCCTTATTTGATATTCAATTTTTATCATCAATCAAATGGCATAGGAGCCTTAAGAAATGCTGGAATTTGGCATTTTAAAAGTCGCTGTTGGTATCATTTTATTCACCTCTTGCCATATTTGGTGCCATAATACATTGGCTGATAATTATTCATTGATATGATTTCTTTAATAAAGTTATTCATAGGTCTCTTTGTTTAGAGACTTATTAAAATCTGCTGCAGCAGTTAAAGCAAGGTTCTAGGTTATATGAAAGCTCATTAACTCAAACTTGCTTTGAGCTTATGTTGAAAATAATTTTCCTAAGCACAATGTGGTGCACTGCAAAGTATGGCTGAAGGTTTCTCTGGTCTTTGTACATAGACCTCATTGCAATTCCCACTTCTTCCAGCAAAAGGTGGTCTGTTTCTCTACTTCTTTGAATCTAGGCTTGTGACTTGCGTTGGCCAAGGGAATGCAACAGAAGTGATGCAATGAAGCTCTAAGTGTACTTGAAGTGTCCACTTTTGCGTCTTGGGACCTGGCTGCCATGTGAGAAAGCCCAGTGTACCTGCTTGAGGGGCCATGAGAAAGAGAGCAGAGACATCTCCACCCAAAACCCCAGCCAACTCTCAATGTGTGAATGAAGCTACATGCTCTGCGCTGGCCCCCAGAAGGATTGCCAAGTGATTCCAAGTGCATTAGAGACTTGCCAGCGCTAACTCAGCTGTGCCCAAGGTGCCAATCCTAGAGTTAGGAAGAAATACAAAGTTGTTGTTTTAAACATTAAGTCACACAGCAAAAGCTATGAATACAGAATTTAATACTAAAAAGTGAGATGCTGCTGTATCAATAATTGAAAACATGTAGCCTTTGCTTTAGTGGTAGCCAGGGTGGACACCAAAGACTGAAGAAACAGGGAGGAAATTGTTAACCAGAATAGAAAAAATAAGTGATAAGCTATTATGGAAGCTGAAAAATCAGTGAGAAATTTGTTATTGAGGACTAAACATGGGCAACCCATGTCATTTAGTTGTAAAACAACTTAGATGATAGAAGAGGTCCCTAATAAAACATGCAGATCTGGCTAAGGAGCTCTCTAGGCAGAATGTTGAAAAATCAGTTAGGTTCTTCTAGCTGCATGTGGTCTGTTAGATGCATGAGAGAGACAAAGGAAAGAAGGAACTGTTCAGTTTGCAAGTAGAATTTAGAGTGAGTATAGTGTGGCTAACACTTGCTGGATTTGAAAATTAAACTATTTTATTTTATTATTTAAAAAAATTTTTAATAGGTTATTTATTTTTGAGACAGAGAGAGACAGAGCATGAGTGAATGAGGGGTGGAGAGAGGGAGACACAGAGTCTGAAACAGGCTCCAGGATCTGAGCTGTCAGCACAGAACCAGATGCAGGGCTCGAACCCACGAACTGTGAGATCATGATCTGAACCAAAGTCGGAAGCTTAACTGACTGAACCACCCAGGCGCCCCGAAAATTAAACTATTTTAGTCTCTAGTTTCCTTAGTTTGCAAATGATTATCACTGTAAAATATGACCTCTGATAAGGATCACGTCAAGGGTGTAGAAGTAAGACACTTATACATAACAGTGATTATCAAACGTTAGTATGCCTCAAAATTATCTGGAAGGCTTGTTAAAATACTGGGTCCCTCTTTTTTTCTAAGATATTCTGATTAAGTTGTTTCAGAGCAGGGTTCAAAAATTGCATTTCTAGCACGTTCTCAGGTGATGCTGCTGGTCTGGAGACCACACTGTGTGAAGCACTGACCTATCCAGGGTTACTTCTGTGACAAGTAGACCTGATAATTTAGACAAAATGGTTTCTAAGAGTCTTAAAGTTTCATGCCAAGAATAGGTATCAGTCTTGCAAAGAGTAATGCATATGGCTTTTGGGGCATAGGGTCAACCCCAATAAAATTAAAAAGAAACTTAGGGAGGGAAAGATGTATTGATGTTAGCCCTTATTGTTTGAACTAAAAGGGCTAGAAGCTCTTAAAAATTAAAAGAGATCTCTAGACACCCAATTTCCCATGGACAGAAAGCTGAGAGAAATATAAGCAATTGTGAACATAGATTGTTATTATTGTTTGAATAAGAATGATATCTCAGAGTTTAAGACCAAAGAACATAGGGGAACAATGTATTAGGGGACTACTCCTGAGGAACAAAATTAGAAACATTCTTTGCAGCCAGCGAAGTGGGCCCTGGCCATTTGTCTGGGCTGTGCTTCAGAATTTTTATAGGTCAATGGCAACTTTGAGTCTCTTTTCCTCCCCAGTTTGAATGGGAATGCCTAAAATGTATGGAGAGCTGATAACACAATTTTTGGTGAATAGGCTCTGAGTCAAGATGGAATGCATCTAAGGAGCTGCACTGAGGTGCTTTATCCATTTCTGAAACTGATGCAGAGCAAAGATTCTTAACTCAAGTCAAATGCTATAATTGGGATGGGACTTATGGGATCTCTGGGATGATATGAGCATTATACAGACAGCAGTAACATGAATAATTTAAGACAGATGGTGGATAGTAGTAGATTGCAAAATATGACCAGAAGTTCCTGTGATCCCTATCCACCACCTTCAATTCAAGAAAAAGTCTGTTTCTCTACCTCTTTGGATCTGAGTCCAGCTTGTGACTTGCTTGGAGATGGCATGTTGTGAGTCTTCCAAGCTGAGACCTCCAGAGGTCATGATCTCTATTTTTGCTTTCTTGGAATATAGATACAATGAGAGGAAGCCACAGAGAAGTCTCGGGGAGAATCCAGGCAATTTAAATTGTATTTGAAGACTAGAAAAAAATTATTCACGTTATGCTGCTGCAGAACAAGCAGTCTCCTGTTGTGACTTGGATAATAGAAATTAAATTTTTGGATAGTTCGGTAATGAGGTAGAGATACACTGAGATGTACTAAGTCTATGTGAATTATAAATAAAAAATACAGAAATTATAATGTCAGAATAACTCCCTTTACACATCATTTTCTCTGGAGAATAGAAAATATCTTTTAAAAACCAAAAGAACTTCATAAAAATGAACTGGCCATGCCTAGAAGACAGACAGTATGTTGTGAATGGTATCATGTAAGCATAGTGTCAATGTCCATATTTGACTCTACCTCCAATGTGGTTTAAATGTAAAGGGAAAAAAAGAAGGTACATCTATTTTTCAGCTACAAGGATTTATCTCAAAAAGTGTTTATTGACTGGGGAGCCTGGGTGGCTTAGTCGGTTAAGCGTCCGACTTTCACTTAGGTCGTGATCTCGCGGTTCGTGGGTTCGAGCCCCGCGTCGGGCTCTGTGCTGACTGCCAGCTCAGAGCCTGGAGCCTGTTTCAGAGTCTGTGACTCCCTCTCTCTCTGACCCTCCCCTGCTCAAGCTGTCTCTCTCTCCTAGAAATAAATAAAACATTAAAAATTTTTTGAAAAAGTGTTTATTGACAATATACTATGTACAAGATCCTGCACTAGGTATTGTGGACAGAACAGTAAACTAAATAAGCAAAAATCTTGCCTTGAAGGAGCTTAAATCATACTTGGGCAGAGAGACAATGAATACCATAATAAGTAAGATAATCTGTTGGAAAATAATAAGTGCTAGGGAGGAAATGTAAAATAAAGAAGGCAGATAGGAAATGTTTAGGGGATAGTGATTAAAGTTTAGTCTTCACTTTCAGAGAGGTCTCTCTCAGAAGAGATTTGCTGGTAGTAAATATCTGGAAAGAAGTGTTGGAGGACATGAGGATACCAAAGGGAACAAAATGTACACACATTTTGAATGTAAACATGTGTGGAGTGTTGGAAGAATGGCACCAGGCAGGTTGAGCAAGACAGTTGAGGCCAGAACTATAATGTGAGTGGGGTGGAATTCCAGGCCACAGTCAAGATTTTGGCTTTTGCTCTAAATAAGATGGGAAGCCATTGGAGAATTCTGAAAATAGGAAGTATGGGATCTGACTTATATTTTTCAGATGACCTGAGACTGCTGTTTTGAGACCACACTGTGGGGATGGATGGAATAAACCAGGTGAGCACCACAGCAATAGTGAGGGAAGTGGTATCAAGAGGTCAAGTTCAAGATATAGTATGCAGTCAGATCCTGGGGGATTTGCTCATTGATCCAAAGTAGAACATGCAAGAACAAGAAGATGAGTCTAAATTTTTTGGTCTAACCAACTGAAAGCCTGCAATTGGCATTAACTGAGATCAGGAAGAAGAGTCCATGTTAAGTTTGAGGTGGCTAGCAGGCATCAAGTGGAGATGTCAAGTAGACAGCATTATTCATCTAGAATTTAGGGGAGATGTGTGAGCTGGAATAAATATTTGAGAGTTGTTGGTTGCATTAGCTTGTTAGGGTTTCCACAGCAAAGTACCACAGACTGGGCGGCTTAGAAAATAAAAATTCATTTTCTCACAATTTTGGATGCTCAAAGGCTAAGATCAAGCCTTCTTGATCGTTGACCCTCATGACATCAGTTTAGCTTAATTACATCTTTAAAGATCCTATCTCCAACTAAGGTCACATTCTGAGTTACCAGAGTTTAGGACTTCAGCATATGACTGAGGGGCATAGTTTAGCCCATGACACTTGCATTTGTGGTATTTAAAATATGAGACTGACTAAGACCATTTAGTATGGGTTTATATAGAAAATAGCAAAGATATAAGGACAAGCTTTGAAGCCCTACAATATTTAAAGGCTGAAGAAATGAGAGGAAGCCAGAAAAAGACATTGAAAATTAGAGACAGGGATGTAGGAAGGAAGTCGGTGGTGAAGGAGATTTCTGAAAGGCAAGTGGCCAAAGGTTCAAGGAGAGAGTGACCAACTCTGCCAATTCCTACTGAGAGACAAGTAAGCCATCTTAAAAATTTGGAGTGGCCAAGATGGCCGAGCAGCATGAAAGTTTTCTTCTTTTTATCTCTGCAATGCAGCTAGATCAGCATCAAACTATTTTGCACACCTAGGAAATTGATCTGAGGACTAATATAATAATCTGCATAACTTGAGCCACAGAACTTACAGGAATGTGGCATGGAGAAGTGAAGTGGGGGAGAAAGACACTGCGGAGGTTAGAGAGCTGTGTTTGAGGAGAGAGGACAGAGAAAGGGAGAGAATACAGGAAAAAAATTCACCCCTAAAGTAGCTGGAGAGAAAGAGAGAGAATGGAAAAACCACAAGTTACTGAACAAGAAAAGGATGAAGAAGAAAAGAGAGGATTTCAATACCACTAGGACTCTATAAACAGGGGAGAACAGAGTTAGAAATTGCTGAGCCCATTACCTAGCAGTGTTCTGGTGGGAAGGGGGAATTCCCAGGAACAAGCAGCAAGGTTTGAGGGTCCACAGGCCACAATGGGAGAAGTGGTTCCCCTGCTAGGAGGACATTTGAGAAAGGCTGTATGAGCTTCCCACAGGCAAAAGTCCCAGTAGACCCCACAGAATATGATTGCTGGTATTGGAACAAAGAAGCCAGGTGCAGTGAAACCTGGTGCTCTTTGTGTGTTGTGATTTACCATATTCCCTGAACCACTGCCACTACATGATTGCACGAACTTATTCTAGAGCAAGCCAGAGCCTGGCCACAACCTCTGAGCCTCTGCAGCAGTGTGATCACAGGAACAATCCCAGGGGAAAGCCAGCACTCAGCCATTGCTTGGTGAGACCCTCCCCCAGAGTGGAGGACTGGGTCCAAACCACAGGGCCCTCAGAAGTAAGGGGTTTGGAAACACAGCCCCATCTGAGATAAAATTTGGGAGGGAGGTGCCACCTATAGGGCTTGGAGACAGACAGTTTAGAATTGAGGAGTGGACAGAAGCTGCAGACAAAGGAGGAATGTTTGATTGTCAGTCGGTGAGAGCACAGAGTTCAGGAGTCAGAGACTGGGAAGTTGGGCGATGCCATTTTCACCAGTCCCACACATATGTATACATGCTGATCAACCCCAGTAAGATAAACAGCACCACCTAGTGGAGAACGGAGCTGATACACAAAGTTCATTTCAACTATGCCAACCAAGCCCTAGAGGACCACCACAAGTCTCCCCGGCTGCTTAGTGTAGGGCCTATAAAGTGATT
Source organism: Hyaena hyaena (assembly GCF_003009895.1). Taxonomy (NCBI): domain Eukaryota; kingdom Metazoa; phylum Chordata; class Mammalia; order Carnivora; family Hyaenidae; genus Hyaena; species Hyaena hyaena. The sequence goes on along the minus strand of NW_024082060.1, from coordinate 298,164 downwards.
CATAGTTTGACTTCTAAGGGAAACTGGATGTAATTCCATTTGTTCGATGGTCCATCTATTTATTTTTTTAATTTTATTTTCCTATTCGTGGATACAGAAAGAAATAAAATATAGTTAGTATTTTCCAATTTTTATATAAAATTAAAAATTTTTACTATATTTTTTATTTTTTGTAAACTTATTTTTATTCCATTTTACCTTCTTCATTTTTTCTATTTTACTGTATACATTTAAAAAATTTTTAGATGCTTTCTTACTTTTTTTTGCTCTTTTCTTTCCCTTTTTTCTCTGTGCAGTAAAAGCTTATTTCAACAACCAGACCAAAAAGAATCTAGGATCTAGTTTCCGTTATTTGAAATTTTTTGTGTTTTTTAAAATCTTTTTAATTTTTATTATATTAATTATTTTTCTTCCTCCAAAACATCAAAAGAAAGCAATTTACACCAAAAGAAAGAGGAGGAAGAAATGACAGCCAGTGACTTAATCCACATTGATATAAGCAAGATGTCTGAAATAGAATTTAGAATCATGACAATGAAAATATTAGCTGGAGTTGAAAAAAGCATAGAATCCCCTTCTGCGGAGATAAAAGAAATAAAATCTAGTCAGGACGAAATTAAAAATGCTATATCTGAGATGTAACCTTGAATAAATGACATGGTGGCAAGGATGTATGAAGCAGATCAGTGAATCAGTGATACAGAAGACAGAATTATGGAGAATAACGAAGGGGAAAATAATGAGGAAAAACTCAAGGCTAAAGAGTACAATATAAGAATTAGATAACTCAGTAACTCACTAAAAAGGCATAACATCTGAATCATAGGATTCCCAGAAGATGGAGAGAAAAAAAGGTGTAGAAGTTTTATGTGAGGAAATCATAGCAGAAAATTTTCCTAACCTGGGGAAAAACATAGACATCCAAGAAGCACAGAAAACTCCCACTAGATTCAACAAAAATATACCACAACAAGGTATATAATATAATAATCAAATTCAAAAACTACAGAGGCAAGAAAAGAATTATGAAAGCAGCAAAGGAAAACAAGTCCTTAACCTACAAGGGAAGACACATAAGGTTTACAGCAGACCTATCCACAGAAACTTAGCAGGCCAGAAAGGGGTGGCAAGATATATTCAATGTACTGAATCAGAAAAAAATACGGATAAAGAAGTCTTTATCCAGCATGGCTGTCATTCAAAATAGAAGGAAAGATAAAGAGTTTCCCAGACAAACAAAAGCTAAAGGAATTTGTGACCACTAAACCAGCCCTGCAAGAAATTTTAAGGGACACTCTCTGAGGGGAGAAAAGATGAAACAAAACAAAAAAGACCAAAAACAACAAAGACTGGAATGGATCAGAAAAAACCACCTGAAGCTCCAACTCTACAGGCAACATGATGGCAATAAATTCATATCTTTCAGTACTCACTCTAAACATCAATGAACTAAATGCTTCAATCAAAAGACATAAGGAAACAGAATGGATAAGAAAAGATAATTCATCTATATGCTGTTTACAAGAGATCTACTTTAGACATAAAGATGCCTTCAGATTGAAAGTAAGGGGATAGAGAACCATCAATCATGCTAAATGTTACCAAATGAAAGCTCAAGTAGCGATACTTATATCAGAAAATCTAGATTTTAAAATAAAGACTGTAACAAGAAATGAAGAAGAGCATTATATCATAATTAAGGGATCTTTCCATGAAGAAGACCTAACAATTTTAAACGTTTATGCGCCCACATGGATCCCAAATGTATAAATAAATTAGTCAAAAGCATATAGAAATTCATTAATAATAATACCATAATAGTAGGGGACTTCAACACCCCACTTACAGCAATGAATAGATAATCTAAACAGAAAATCAACAAGAAAACAATGGCTTTGTATGACACACTGGACCAGATGGACTTAAAAGATAATTTCAGAATATTTCTTACTAAAGTAGCAGAATACGCATTCTTCTCCAGTACACATGGAACATTCTACAGAATAGGTCACATACTGGAACACAAATAATCCTTCAATGAGTTCAAAAAGATTGAGATCATAGTGTGCATATTTAAAGACCACAACACTATGAAACTCGAAATCAGCCACAAGAAAACATTTGGAAAGACAATGAATACTTAGAGATTAAAGAACATCCTACTAAAGAATGAAAGGGTTAAGCAAGAAATTAAAGAGAAAATTAGTGATTACTTGGAAGCCAATGAAAATGATAACACGATAGCCCAAAACCTCTAGTATGCAGCAAAGGCAGTCATAGAGGGAAGTATATAGCAATCCAGGCCTTCCTAAAGAAGGAAGAATATTCTCAGATACACAACCTAACCTTACACTTCAAAGAGCTGGAAAAAGAACAGCAAATAAAACCCCAAACCAGCAGAAGAAAGGAAATAATAAAGATGAGAGCAGAAATCAATGCTATCAAAAAAAAAAAAAATCAGTAGAACAGATCAATGAAACTGGAGCCAGTTCTTCGAAAGAATTAACAAAATTGATAAACCTCTAGCCAGTTTGATCAAAAAGAAAAAGAAAGAACCCAAACAAGTAAAATCAAGAATGAATGAATAAGGAGAGATCACAACAAATGCTGCAGAAATATAAACAATAATAAAAGAATATTAGGAACAATTATATGCCAATGAATTGGGCAATCTAGAAGAAATGGACAAATTCCTATAAACATATAAACCACCAAAACTGAAACAGGAATAAATAGAAAATTTGAACAGGTCCATAGCTAGTAAATAAATTAAATTAGTAATTAAAAAAAATCTCCCATAAAACAGGAGACTAGAGCTCGATGTCTTTCCAGGGGAATTCTACCAAACATTTAAAGAAGAGTTATATTCTTTTGAAAATGTTCCAAAAAGTTCCAAATGTTCCTTCAAATTTTGGAAGGAATATTTCTAAACTCATTCTATGAGGCCAGCATCACCTTTATTCCAAAACCAAGGACCCCACTAAAAAGGTGAATTTCCCTAAGGTACATGGATGCAAAAATTCTCAACAAGATTCTGGCCAATCAGATCCAACAATATATTTTAAAAAATATTCACCATTATATAGTGGGATTTATGTAACTGGGATGCAGGGCTGGTTCAATATTAAAAAATCAGTCAATGTGATACATCACATTAATAAAAGAAAGGACAAGAATCACATGATCCTCTCAATAAATGCAGAGAAATCATTTGACAAAATATAGAATCCTTTCTTGATTAAAAAAAAAAAACCCTCAAGAAACTAGGGACCGAAGGAACATACCTCAAGATCATAAAAGCCATATACAAAAGACCCACAGCCAACATCATTCTCAATGGGGAAAAATGTGACCTTTCCCTCTAAGGTCAAGTACACAAGAGGATGTCCACTCTTGCCTCTGTTATTCAACATAGTATTGGAAATCCTAGCCTCAGCAGTGAGACAACACAAAGAAATAAAGGCATCCAAATCAGCAAGAAGGAATTCAAATGCAGATGACATGATATTCTATATAAAAAAACTGAAAAGATTCCACCAAAAAAAAAAAAAAATGCTAGAACTGATCCATGAATTCAGCCAAGTCGCAGGATAAAAAAATCAATACATAGAAATTGGTCGCATTTCTATACACCAACAATAAAGAAGCATAAAAGGAAATGAAGGAATTAATTCCATTTACAAGTGCACCAAAACTCATAAAATATGTAGGAATAAACCGAACCAAAGAGGTGAAAAATCTATACACTGAAACCTTTAGAAATCTTATGAAATAAATTGAAGACACAAAAAATGGAAAAATATCCCATGTTCATGGATTGGAAGAACAAGTATTGTTAAAATGTCAATACTACCCAAAGCAATCTACATATTCAATGCAATTCCTATCAAAACAATACCAGAATTCTTCACAGAGCTAGAACAAACAATCCCAAAATTTGTATGGAACCAAAAACCACCATGAATAGCCAAAGCAATCCTGAAAAAGAAAACCAAAACTAGAAGCATCAGAATTCTAGACTTCAAGATGTATTACAAAGCTGTAATCATCAAAATAGTATGGTACTGGCACAAAAACAGACACTTAGATCAATGGAACAGAATAGAGAACCCAGAAATGGACTCACAAACGTGTGTCCAACTAATCTTTGACAAAGCAGGAATGTCCAGTGGAATAAAGACAGTCTCTTCAGTAAGTGGTGCTGGGAAATATGGATAGTCACACACCAAAGAATGAACCTAGACCACTTTCTTACAGCATACACAAAAATAAACTCAAAATGTATGAAATACCTAAATGTAAGACAGAAAGCCATCAAAATTCTAGAGGAGGAAGCAGGCAAAACCTTTTTGACCTTGACTGCAGCCACTTCTTACTCAACATGTCTGGAGGCAAGAGAAACAAAAGCAAAAGTGAACTACTGGGGTCTCATCAAGATAAAAATCTGCATGGTGAAGGAAACAATCAGCAAAACTAAAAGGCAATCAATGGAATGGGAGCAAATATTTGCAAATGACATATTTGACAAAAGGTTAGTATCTAAAACCCATTGAGAAGTTATGAAATTCAATACCATTCAATAAACAATCCAAAAACAAAAACAAATAATCCAGTGGAAAAATGGTCAAAATGTCTTTTCCAAAGAAGACATCCAGATGGCTAACAGACGTGAAAAAATGCTCAACATCACTCATCATCAAGGAAATACAAATCAAAACCACAATGAGATATCACTTCACACCAGTTGAAATGGCTAAAATTAACAACTCAGGCAACAACAGATGTTGATAAGTATGTAGAGTAAGAGGAAGCCTCTTGCACTGTGGTAAGAATGCAAACTAGTGCAGTCATCCTGGAAAACAGTATAGAAGTTCCTCAAAAAATTAAAAATAGAACTACCCTATGACCCAGCAATTGCATTACTACCTTAGGTATATATCCAAAGAATACAGGAGTGTTGTTCTGATGGGGCACATACACCTAAATGTTACAGGAGCACTATCAACAATAGCCAAATTATGGAAAGAACCCAAATGTCCATTGACAGATGAATGGATAAAGAAGATGTGGTATATACACACATGCACACACATAATGGAGTATTACTCAGCAATCAATAAAAGAATGAAATCTTGCCATTGCAACAACATGGATAGAACTAGATTATATTATGCTAGTGAAATTAGTCAGAGAAAGACAAATAGCTTATGACTTCACTCATATGTGGAATTTAAGATAAAAAACAGATGAACATAAGGGAAGGGAAGCAAAAATAATATAAAAACAGGGAGGGGTACAAAACATAAGAGATTCTTAAATATACACAACAAACTGAGGGAGTCTGGTGGGGTTGTGGGTGGGAGGATGGGCTAAAGGAGCATTAAGGAAGACACTTGTTGGGATGTGCACTGGGTATTATATGTAGGGCATGAATCATTGGATTCTACTTCTGAAATCCTTACTGCACTATATGCTAACTTACTTTGATATAAATTTAAAAATTAACTAATTAATTTAAAAAACTTTAATAAAAACCTCATACTACTACTAACACTAATAGCATCAAATAACAATTACAAAATTCAATAACAGTAGCTTCTATTAGGTCCTTACTATGTGCTGGGAGCTTGACTATATCATTTTTCCTTGAAATCATCTCTGTGAGATGAGTTCTATAATTATTCTGCAATTTACAGATAATGAAACAGTAATTCAGAGAGATTAAATAACTCACCCAAGTCAGGACCAGCTACCTAATTTGTAAGGCTCACTGCAAAATGAAACGTTGGGGTTCCTTGTTAAACTTATTAATAATTTCAACATGGTGACAGTAAAGAACTGGATCTCGTATGGGACCCTTTGGAGCATGATCCCTGGGTAGAGGACCCACATCTACAAAGCTGGAACAGCCCCCAGTCAGTGTTAGAGCCAGCCCTTGGAGCCAAGCCTGCCTGATTCCAATCTAACCTGGCTTTGTTAAAATGATCCTTTACCAAAAATGTGAAATGCTCTATAGTTCCCAATAGTTTAATCTAACGGCATTAAGAGATATTTTTGAGGACTCTCTGTTGCTTTAGACAATCTTCAAAAAAAAAAAAAAAGCCCTCTTCTGGTTCAATCTAAGTATTGCTGAGGTCATACCTACAGGGTCTGGGGATAGGAAGCTAGGAAGGGTGCCTAGTGGGAACTATTCCTTTGAAAATGAATTAAGAACTCTGACTTCCAGCTGTGACCATGAAATCCATGCTTCTATGCCTGAAACCCAGATGTGAGAAAAGGTTACATCTAAGCTTGATATTTATTTGGGTTGACAGTATCTGCCACCAGTGTTAATTTTAAGCTCTTTTGAGTGTTTATTGCCAGCTCTTATTTTGAGGCTCACATAGACATTACACCTGTGAAAGTATTTGTTGACTGATAGAAAACTCAGCATTAGGACCAGCAAATCAAATATTCTTTTCTCACACTTGTCTTTATTTAGCTTCATATTCATTAAATATCAAATTTTTCTTACTTTATTTTTTGGTTAGTCTTCACAGAAGCACCCCTGTGCCACTGTGACAGCATTTTAAATTAGTTTCACTACGGTCATCAGTTTTGTGATTAGCTCTGCTTCTTGAACACCTGGTCTGATTTTAGAAATTATTTGCCATCTGGTCAAATACTGAGTAATTATAACAATTTAATGGCAGGATGAAACACTGTTAAGAGACTTGATAGTCTTGTCAAAGAGTTAGGTAGCATTAAATTAAGCTCTGCCATCAACTTAATAAATGTGTTCCCTTTTCTGACATTAAAGATGTTGCTTTTAAGGGCATCTTTGGGTGTTTCCTTGGTATTAGTCTTTGCAGAGATCATGTTGGTCAGAGCCCCATGGGTCACATGTATTCAGCAATTTCCATGACATATTAAAACAGAAGCAGTCTGTAGCTCCTGTCTGACAAACATAAGCCTAAGACCACACACCACACTCAACCCATCACTAGTTTAATAACAAGTTGACTTGCCTGGAATCCTGAAGCCCTTTCAGCATGGAACATTTAGGATCATGGGCCTTATTCATATGCAGCATTTTGCTGTGACAAGTGTCTTCTGAGGCAGCATGCATTTTAATGCCATTGTGTACTTTAAGATTGGATGCCATTTGGAAGATTCAATAGGAAAGTTGTCCTAATGCTTAAGAGTATTTACTCTGGAGCCACTCTTCTTGGTGTGAATCCCATTCTGCCACTTCCTCCTACCTCTGTGTTCTTGGCCAAGATACTATTTATATCTGTTCTGTCATCTATGGGCAGATATGATGACAGGAATTACTTGATAGGGTTATAATAAAGACTGCACACAATAGTATTATTAGTAGTGCCTGACATCTAAGAAATATTATGCAAGTGTTATTAAATAAATATGACTATAGAAAACCATACATACATAAAATGTAAAAGCAAATAGCCATTGTTATTAAGAGCTGATGAGATTGAGTAAGACTTGGATAGATAAAGAGACTCTAGATTGGGCCACCTGGCAGGCCCAGTTGGTAGAGTGTGCAACTCTAAAGCTTCAGTGTGTCCTCTCGGGAGACAGCAAAACACCCCTCTTGCTCTGCATGTCTCTGTGTCAAGTATTGGCATTTCATATTGGAGTCTAAGTGCCAGGAACTCTTGTGAACACATAATTATATATGTATTATGTGTCAACTAAAGGTCGATTATTTCAGGAAGATGCAAGCCTGAAAATGTGTTTTAAGTAACACTTACCAACAAGCCATGCCATCATATGTGCCTTTTTGAGAAGGTTAACAACTGTCAGGATACTCATCCCAAGGCTGGCCTGACTTATCAAGCACATCGGTGAGGGCACTTGGTCACCTGTATCTGGAAACTGATACAATTTACTTAACATTAAGAGGGGAATTTACTCCTGATGGCTAACACAACCAACTGATGACCTGCTTTCATCACAGGGACTTCTCTAAGTATTAAGCTTGGGGCTGTGCGTCAGAATGTAACTCAGCCCACTGTTTTGACTAAGATGAATGATACAACCATACATGACACTGGCTAAAGCAAGTGACCTATAATTAACAAACTATAAGTGAGTATCCACCAGTCAGAGCACAGCTATGTTGGAACAGCACATCTGACTTGAGTTTCAAGTGCTGGTCATTTACTTAGCTGGCAGTGAGTCCAATGAGGTGTGACCACATTCAGCAGTGCCAAGGGAGGGGCATGTGAGGACAGGGCTCAGTGGCCAGGTATGTAGACCATACCACCAAGAAGTGGCCCGATTGGGAAGCCTCTGCAGATTTCCTGCCAAAAGGCAGCAGGCACCAATGGATCATATTCCATACACTGTGTAATGGAATTCTTTGACTTAGTTATCTCAAACACTCTGAGGCTGTTAATACCAAGTGAAAAGAGCATGCGACTGTCAGATTGCTGTATTTAAAGAAAATGCATGCTGTATTTACTGAACTTCTATATTAGCAAATGCTTTTTAAGAGCTTTATCTGAATTATCAGAGTGCCAGTGTTTCATTTTCTGACATCCTGGCATTTTTAATAAGACAAACTCTGGATTGGCATGGGCTAACAGGACAGAAGTGAATTATCTATGCAGAAGACAAAAACAAACAGTTAATAAAGTGCCACTGTTAAAAGAAGAATCGTGACTTGATAATATAAACAGGATTGGGGATTTTAAAAAAATTACCTGGTAGGTATGGCTGCTAATAACACCACTCAGTGTCTGTGCACAATTTCTTTATTAGCCACGAACACATTAGTGTTTCCCCCCAAGAGTTCCAGGCAGCTAAACTTTATATTCAGCCTCCCTATAAACTTCACAGGGTGGGGTTTCTCAACAGGTTTTAGCATATACACTATCAACACACTAATATATTCCAGTAGCTTCCCAGAGCAAACTCCAAATCAAAGCTTCCTAGGGTAAGAGGCACTAAGTACTTAAATGACCATCTGACCATCCTTAGGCCATAGAGGGAGGATACAGACAGCTGGCTGCTGGCAAAGAGGCTGCCTGCAGCTTTCTGATGCACAGTCTGTCACTGCAGCTGGTGTGGATGCACCAATTTAATATCTCCAGTGACAGCCACAGGGTAGCCTTAGCATACACATCTTACCAGGAATACGAAATCACTGGGCAAAGATTGCATAAAAGTATCATTATGGGCTGAATCTGAGCCCACTTCAAGTTCATAAGTTGGTACCCTAACCCCAGTGTGATGGTGTTTGGAAATGGGAACTTTGGTTGGTATTCGGGTTAGCTGTGGTGATGAGGGTGGAGGGAATCTTATGGGATCAGTGCCCTTAGAAGGAGATCAGAAGGCTTTCTCTCTCTCTCTTTCTCTCTCTCTCTCTCTCTCTCTCTTCCCACACAGCAAGAATGTAGTCTTCTACAGGCTAGGAAGAGAATCACACCAGGAATTAGTCAGGTGGCACATTGATCTTGGAGTTTCAGTCTCCAGCACTAACAGAACATAAGTTTCTGTTGTTTAATGCCCTAAGTCTGGCATTTTCTCATAGCAGCCCGAGCAGACTCAGACAGCCATGTTTCATGCAGAATAACATAGCTTGCGATGTTGCTTGTAATTAAAACAAAGTCTGTTTTCACAGGCACTGTGTCTGGCCCTTTGGAAAAAAGGATAAGATGGACATAGTTCAGCAGCTATCTTCATGGCCAATGGCCCTTACTGTCTGAAACTGACTATAGGGATCTGACCTTGCCTCCACACCTGTGTGACAGTAGACACACTGTACCCACGTTAGCTCTTAGAAACATCAGTGGACAGATTCTTTTTTGCATTCTTCACATTCCACTGTTTTTTTCCTTGTGGACTCCTTACCACATAGAGCATAATAAGTAAAACAATGCAACACAAATATGAAGATAATTACTTTGTGGCACTAATGGAAGCATGAGGGGTCTAGATATTAGTGGAGACAATAGACACTGTGGTTAAGAATGTGTGTTCCAGAGCCATGCCGCATGGGTTTACATCCTGGTTCTGCTATTTAGAAGATATGTAACTTTGGCTTTTTTCCTAACCTCTCTGTGCTTTTGCTTCCTTGTTAGAAAATGAGGACAATAATAATACTTCCCTCCTGTTGTGGTTGTGATCTTTGGATGAGGTAAGATATATGAAGTACAGGGCCTGGAACATAGTAAGTACACAATAAATGTTAGCCTTTATTACTTCCTTATATTTTATCATGACACTGAAGGGAAAATAATTGCACTAGAGAAGTGGGCTGCCACTCTGAGATATAGGCCACTCATAATTAGCTCTTGAATCTATTGTACCAACATTTGGAAGCTCCACTCAGCACAGATCACAGATGGGCTTCACTTGACTTATATATAGCAGTGCTGTGAAATAGGGCAAGAAGGATATTTGCCGGTGATAATGATGTTAATTAAAATTGCACATAATGTGCTAACCAGTTGCAGTGTTGTTAGAGCTGCTCAGATAGAAAAAAAAAAGGCAGTGAGAAAGGTTTATCCTCTGATGTAGACAGGAAATAAATACTTTAAAATTTTTTAATGTTTATTTATTTTTGAGAGATAGAGACTGAGATCGAGCAGGGGAGGGGCAGAGAGAGAGAAAGAGACACAGAATCTGAAGCAGACTCTGGGCTCTGAACTGTCAGCACAGAGCCGAATGAGAGCTCAAACTCACAAACTGTGAGATCATGACCTGAACTGAAGTTGAGCACTTAACAGACTGAGTCACCCAGGAGAAATACTTTAAAAAGAAAATTCAGTGTAAGTCTTGTCAGGGGAAATTTATAATTCTCCAAATTTGCACTTTCCCTTCCCACCCAGACTCCCTATTATCACCTATTTCACTAATAACAATGCATTTTCACTACAATAAAAAGATAATAGGAATTAGAAAATATAACAAATATTCAAAGTTCATAAAGAGCCCAGCCTTTATGTCTGAAAAACGTAGGTTCAAGTCATGACCATGGCACTAAACATGTCTTAACTTTGGGCAACTTAATCTGACACTTGCTAGTTTGTGGCTGAAAGTCTGACTTTGGCTAGTCCTGTGAAATAAAGACTGACTGGCCTCAGTCCTCAGTTCCTGAGAAGGAGGTAGATTCTAAATCCTTGGAGCTTCTTGAGTGACAGAAATGTGTGTAATTCATGGTGGACCCTGATAGCTTATTGGCAGGATGTGACTCAGGATGGGGCTAGGTGGGCTGGGCTGGAATATGTGTTTTGAGGGTAGGAGTTTTGAACCACATGATAGCAGTCCAACCTGGGGGGAAGGACAGGGGCTGAAGAGATTGAATTTATTCAATCTTTTATAGTTAAATCAATCATACTTACATAATGAAACCCCTAAACTCTGGACACCAAAGCTCAAATGTGCATCCCTTGTTGAGAGACTGTGTGGTATTATTCACACTCATGTGATAGGAAGGTCATGTGTACTGATTCCACAGGAAGGAGGGACTAGAAGCTTTGTGTTTAGAAATTCCTAGACCTCACTGAAACGATCTCCTCTCTTCAATGGTCCTAAATTCAATTCTTTTGCCTTATAATAAAGCTGTAATCACAAGTACACCACTTTTCTGAGTTCAATGGGTCATTCTAGTGACTCGCTGAACATCAGTGAGTGGGAAACCCTTCCATTTCTACCCTGTTGGTCAGAAGTGAGGTTGGCCCTGAGAACCTCAGGCTGGTGTCTGGTGTCTGAAGTGAGGGTAGTCCTGTGGAAGACTGTGACCCCAACCTGTGATGGGTTTATTCTCAGAAGACACCTTTGCTCCAGAATTCAGAAAGCAGGGTTAAAAAATCTGGTAAACAATGTAGTCTAGTAGAGAGAAGAGGTTCTCAAAGTGTGACTCCTTGAGGAGCGAGGATCATCTGAGAACTCATTAGGTATGCAAATTTCCAACGACCACCTAGGCATCCTGCATGAGAAACCCCAGCATGGGACCTAACACTGTGTGCTCTCACAGATCTTTTGGTTCCGATATAGGATGCAATCTTTGGTTTGAGACTATCACTCCAACAGCTAGACACAGAATCTGGAGCTGGATATAGCTTGGGATTAAATCCTTTCTCATCCCTCACCCTTGCCATTTTTAGCTGTATAACCTTGGGCAAGTTGTTGAACCTCTCTGAGCCTTGCTTTCTCACCTGGAAATATGAAAATAGTAATAGAATACCCCAGGCAGTTGTCTTGCAGGATAAATGGATTCATATATATAAAGCACTTAGAATAAGACATGGAACATTGCTTTACAACTGTTGATGGTCATCATCTATAAAACAAACATACCGCTATTTGTTCTGTGGTGAACATCAAATTTTGTTATATATAATATATTCTAGGTATATATCCCATAGTCAGTTAATAATCATTGTTTTATTATGTGCAATTTCAATTCATTCTAGGCATGTAGTAAATATCACAATTATTTTCCTGAGGAGCAAGAGGAGCTTATAATCAAGCTGATTGGAATTTCCATCACAAGGTCGAACTGTCCCATCCCTAACTCCTTGCTGAGCCAAAGATCAGTGATTTTATTAAAAATGCCTTTCTGGGCACTTATTTCAAAGTAATACTGAGGAGAAAACTACAATTTGTTTTTCATTAGACTCAACCAGTTGCTCAAGATGGAGAAATTCAATAGTTTCTACTTCAATCACCAATTATGATACTCTTTGTGACGTTTTGTGATGATTTTAGTATCAGAAGTGTTCTGGTTAATTTCCTGATTTTTTAATTAAAAATTATATTTTAATTTCATTGTAGACATGTAGAAATGAGTATTTCTCAAAGGCGTTCAGAAATCCATTCGCATTGGAGTTGCCTGAGGTGCTTATGGCTAAAAATAAAACAAAAGAGATCTAACTAAAAACCTCAGTCATGGATATTGAACTTTGAGAGGTATTGTTTTCAGAAATATAAAAACATCAGAAAACAAAACAAAATTAAAAGACCCTAAAATTCTAAGAGGTGTTTATAAGCCGAGAAGGGGTAACATTGAAGATGTAAGTTCAGAAGACAGACTTGATGGTACCCAAGAACAAGGGAGAAGTGAGATGGAAATACTGCAAAGAGTCTCAGGAGCCAGGACCAGCTAATATAAAGATGACACAGGTAGCCTTTTTAAACTGAATAACAGAACCACAAGCTCTTTATGACTGAGACATGGTGAGTTTTGTCTGTCCTTCTGCTTCATGGACCTTCATAACCCTCTGATTATATCTGTGCTGAGCAGGGCCCATCAGAGTCAAGACTCAGCATTCCTGAGAGGAAAATTAATTTTTTAGTGACATGGTCTAAGTGCAACCGCATGCCAGGTCTCTGACTGCAATTTCACCCCTTCAGGCACTTTATAAATAGAGTACAAAGGGATTTTGTTGTTTCTACAGGTCTCATAAAGGCCAAGCATCTCTCTGCAATCCAGGGTAAAGTGGTTCTTTCTCCTCTCAATGTACAAAGATAATCTGTTTGCTGTTCTCATGGATCCATTAACGAGACATTTCCTTTTTCTTGGACAGGTGCAATGAACAGAATAGAGAGACACACAGCATAATGAAAGATTTGCCAATGCTAAAGAGATTTAGTGATTTCTAAATAATTTAGAGCTAAAAATAGAGAAACCAGATGACTTGACCTTCAGATCATTTGCCAAAGTCTTGTTCAAGTTCTGCTGCCATTTTTTTTTTTTTACAGTTCTGATGAGACTTATCAATATTTATCTCATTCTTTTCTCACCATTCCTCTGGAGGAGGTATCAGTGGAAGTATATACGGAAAAGGAAACTGTCTAAACAATGCCTAAGATGGATGATTGATCATCAAATAAATGGAAATTATTTCTGGGATATCTTACTATAAGAAAACACAGAGTAAAGATGCAACATTGTGGGTTAAGAGTGTTGTGTGTGTGTAGTAGAAGGAAAGAATGGTAAGACAACTACATAAGCAAGTTGGCCAGTTAGGTAATCTGAAACATTCTGCTTCCAAAACACCTAGAAGTGCTGGATGTAATGCAGCAAATATACTTTAAAGGCAGAGGCGAACTTGTAGGAAAATAAAGAGGAATTCCCAAGGACCCAAAGCAAGGAAAAAACTACGAACAATGGTCAGTGAGTACCCAACCACAATTGCCCTGGGAATTTTGTCATTTCAATAACCAGAAAGCATATACTTAATAGCCATTAAAGAAATGTGCACAATCAAAATGGAGGACTGGAACGGTGAAACTTGCATTAGCCCAGGCCTTAAAATGGAAGTCTTAAATAAAAATAAATAGCTCATTGATGAAAGGAGAAAATGTAGGTTATTGGGGTGCTTGGGAGACTCAGTTGGTTAAGTGTCCAACTCTTGATCTCAGCTCAGGTCTTGATCTCAGGGTCATGAGTTCAAGTCCCACATTGGGTCCCAGGCTGGACATGAAGACTGATGAAGTTTTGGGGTGATGGGTAGTCTGGAGCTGGCAAACAAGAAAATATTCTTGAAGGATCTTTGGTGCAAAAAGGTGATTTTATTAAAGCACAGGGATAGGATCCTTAGGCACAAAGAGCTGCACTGGGGTTATGAAGAATGGCTCCTTATATACTATGAAGTTGGGGAGGTAAAGTCAAATGGGAAGCCTCCAGAGGGACTTTGATATGCTAAAGAGGACTCCTAAGATACCTTTGGCCTTGCTATTGTCAAGCTAAATTCGGTTTTCCTTTTAGTAAAGCATTAAAAGTAAGACAGTAGGGAGTTCCTGGAGAAAAGTTTTACTCTGCCTGCCTCAAGTATCTGTCAATAGGCTGCAGGTTATAAGAAAATTTAATTTTACCTGCCATTTTCTTCTTGCCTTTGTTTCTCACATATCCTACTTGGGATGGGGGTGGCGCGGTGTGCTAGCTTGTATTTTGCCTTCAGCTTGCCTTATACTCCTTTATCAAAGACTACTTAAAAATAAATAAAGTAAAATAAAGATTAAAGAAACCCTTGTGATTAAAAAAAAGGATAAAATATGGAAGCTTATTTATTTATAATAATATAGTTTAATGCAAAAAATATTCATACTCTACCTAAAAATGTGTAATCACAACTTTCCCATAAAGATGGGTGTAAAGTTTGAATTTATATTAACTTATAATCCCAAATCTCCCAAATGAAAAGGTAACATAAAAGGCTAGAAACACCATTGAGGGGTGTCTACAAAGGCAAATACACAATTTATTTGGAGCCATACCTTTTGAATCCAGGTGGTGTACAGTTTCACAAATATGACCTTATTGAAAATGTATTCACAATCCAAAATTATAAAATATGGGGACACACACCACAATAAACAAGAATCTTCCAAACACCAAATAACAGGAGGTAATGTCCCAAAAATTTCAGATAATGAAAGTAATGTAGACAGAAACTATAGAATAAGTGTGTTTAGAAATAACAAAATTTAAGAGTAAATAACAACAGGAGAAATAAATAAGATGTTATCAGCCAAGACCAGGCATAATTGAGAAGAACAGAAGGTGAGGAGGCAGGCAAATTAGTTTCTGGAATTTCTCCACCACTTACTATGCACTTTATGTCTTTGACTAAGTTATTTAATCTGTGTCTGTCTAAACTAATTCATCTTAAAGATATACTCTTGATTTTTCTGTTTCAAGGCAGAGGTTATTAGACCATTTTCTCATTGGTTTTGAGAGGACAATGATGCTCATGCACGTGGCACCCATGGAGGGAACTGACAAGGAGGGCTGGCAACAGCTGGGTGGCATATGGGGGCAATAGGCTATATTCACCCCTTTGGTCAACATCAGCTCTCAGGTGGAAGGGCCAGTGGGCATTCTAGCTGGCATCAATAACAACAAAAGGACCCAGGTCAGCAAATTTCATATTTTGTTGGCTAGTGTTATTATCGTTTTCGATACAGACATTTCCACTTTCAGAATGTGGATCTCATTTGTACAAATTAGAGTTCTTTGTTCAATACAAGATTAAACATTAGCACAATTATAAAATTGAATTCTTACTATGAAGCATGATTTCAGTGGAGATGAGAGTCTAAATGGAGGCAGGGTGTGGTAGCTGGTGGATTTCACTGGCAGACAAGGTTACTGATCATATCTCCTGTGGTGTAGACCATACCTGGGTCTCCAGGTGCTTACCTACAGGCATTTACCTAAAGGAAGCTACTGGAAATCAAAGCAAATCTTAGTGACTCTCATATGAGTATAAATGAACTTGCAGTAACCCTGTAGACATACACTCATTTCAGGATGTTTTACCAACACCAATCATTTTGGAAGAAGGAAACAAGGATATCATTTCCTTTCCCCATTTGTCTGCAATTAAAGCATTTAGTATTGTGCATGGGGACCAGCCACTATTAGCACATTTGAAAAGAAAGGCTGTGAAATCACTTCTCAGATAGGAAGTTCATGATGGATGACAGGGTACCTTTTTCTTGCCTGAGAAAATGACACTTCTCAGAAATGTGTAAAGCCATGAATTGTCACAGAGAGTTACTTCCCTAGTAATCATCTTTGTAAGAGGTCAGCCTGAACAACTTTTAATAGACTCAGTCATGGTGGGAGAAGATGTTGCTGAGAGGATTCATACTAAATCAATGCAATATTTTATAAAGGATATTTGTGAGACTTTCAGCAGTGAATCTCTGATTTTCTTTGGCTCAGCTTAAAATAAAAGTGCTTTATGAGAAAACCTAAATGATAAGGTGGGGAAAAATAATTTTCATATGCTTTCTTTGTATTGATGTCACTGGAATCTGTTTGGGGAGTGTTGCTATTTCTTAAGATGCTGAATGACTTTTTAAGAAAAATCTGGTTACATGTTTCTCAATGTTGAAGTTACATAGCCTTCAGCATGTCTCACAAATTACTCAGACAAGACAGTAAATTTCACAAAATAACCTTGCATAAAAGACATTGGTCTTTTCCTGCCTTCCAACGCCTGAAGTTCTGGCTCCTCTTTGGTCACGAGTTGGCTGGCTTTCATACCAGAACCTACACCACTGGCTTTCCTGAGTCTCCAGCATGTTGATTACAAACCTAAGGGTTTTGCAGCCTCCATAATTGTATGGGCCAATTTCGTACCATAAATCTGTTTATATATACATATACATATATATATACACATACACACAAACCACATATATATCTATATCTATCCATATATATAGATATATATGTATACATATATACCTTTACATTTTACCTTTTATTGGTTCTGTTTCTCTGGAGGACCCTGACTAATACAGGACTTAACCGTGCCATTTTGTTTTGTTTCCTATTTGTCTTATATCTTTTTATTCCCCAATCCCTCTGTTGATGTCCCTTTTTGTGTTTAACTTTTTTCTTGTGTACCATTTTGATTCCTTCCTTTTCCCCTTTTCTGTATATTTTAAATGTATCTTCTTAGTAGTTATCCTGGAGATTATAATTAACATCCTAAGTTTCTAATAATATAGTTTGAATTGATATCAAATTAACTTTGGAAGGATACAAAAATTTGGTTTTTGTTGAAGTTGTTTTTATGGCTGCTTTAAAATCCTTGGTATAATTCTATCATCTGATTCATCTTGATGTTGGCATCAGTTGATTATGTTTTCTCATTCAGGTTGTAATTTTTCTGGTTCTTGGTAAGATGAGTGAATTTTCAATGTATTGGTGATTTTTGATTGTTGACTTTTAAGGATTCTTTATTATTCTAGATGCTAGTCCTTGTCAGAGAAGTGATTTGGACATATTGAATATTATGTTAAGAGAATACTGATGTTATTTAATATTCATTTTTGAGCTATCTCATTGTTGAGGTGCAGTGTGAGTATCAGTGAGTGTGCATTTTAAGCTTCCCACTGGACTTTGCCAACATCACCCTATCTAGTAGCATGGAGGACAGACTCCTGCTGCCTTGGTGCAGATGGGTGTGTGGATGATCATCTTCCTTCTCCAGCCTGCTGGATCTCTTCTGAATGAAAACAGCATCAACTGGCACCATGTCACTGGCTTTGAGGAAGAACAACCTCTCTTTGAGTCCTGCTGCTGCCAGAAAGGGGGGAACACCTAACATAAACCATACCACTTTGTTTTTGCAAGGCCGGGGCAGAAGCTCAACTCCCCACAATATTTGGCTGACATGAGAAGTGAAGCTTAGTACCTCTCCTTGCTGTAGCCTGAGTATATCTCCTTGCTGCTGGGTGGAAGTGGTTACTCAGCTGGCTCTCACACTCTGCTGATACACCCTTGACTGTGTTATCAGAGCACTACCTGTTCTACCAGACCAGGTGGAAAGATAGGCTTCCTGCCCAGCCCCACCAACACATTGGCAAAGGAATCCAGTGCCATGCTCTGTCTGCGAAGCTAGGAGGAAGAGCAACTTCCTACTCAGTCCCACTAAAACTACGTGTGGTTTTCTGCTGGTGTTTGGCTGGAAGAAGGTGGAAAAGGTTCTCTGTTATTAAACTGTTCTTTCCAAGACCTTTGAATAGACTCTTCTTGGAGTTGTTTTGTCTGTGCCTATTGGTAGTTTCAGTTGGAGGCTCTGCAGTACCCTCTCCAGGACATATGGGTGTGAAAAGGAAACCCAAGGAATTTAAGTTCATGTTGCTTCTCAAATTCAGCGCATCCTTTTTTCCATGTTTTAGCTTCTTCCTATGTTCGTCTAATGTGTCATGTTCCGCATTTTTAGTCTTAAATGGAGGACCTGGAAGAAATGAGGCTACTCCATCATGGTGGGACTAGAAGTCAAGACAGGATTTATTTGTTTTAGCAAAAGAAGCATTGTGACAGTGCCCAAAAGATTAGAAAAGTCTGTTCTTAAAAAATAACAATATGGGGCTCTTGGGTGGCTCAATCATTTAAGCGTCCAACTCTTGATTTTGGCTCAGGTCATGATCTTATGGTTGTGAAAATAAGCCTATTTTGGGCTCTGTGTTGAGTGTGAAGCCTGCTTAAGACACACTCTCTCTCTTCTTTTGCCTCTCTCTCCACTTGCTCCCTCTCTCTTATCCTCTCTCTCTAAAAAAAAAAAAAAAAACAGGGCGCCTGGGTGGCTTAGTCGGTTAAGCGTCCGACTTTCACTTAGGTCATGATCTCACGGTTCGTGGGTTCGAGCCCCGCGTCGGGCTCTGTGCTGACTGCCAGCTCAGAGCCTGGAGCTTGTTTCAGAGTCTGTGACTCCCTCTCTCTCTGACCCTCCCCTGCTCACGCTGTCTCTCTCTCTCTTAGAAATAAATAAAACATTTAAAAATAAAATAAAATAAAAACAATGAAAAATAACAATATAACAACTAAATATATAAAGCAAATATTAAGAGACCTAAAGGGAGTAATAGCACTACAATAATATTGTAAAATTTGGCACCTCACTTACATCAATATAGACCATCCAATCAATAAGAAAAAGTTCATTCACCTTAAATGTTAGGATATATATCCTAACTCCATCCTAACTCAACAGAATACACATATTTCCTAACTATTACTCGGGATGGATTATATATTAGGCCACAAAACAAGTCTGAACAAATTTAAGAATATTGAAATCATATCAACTATCTTTTCTTACCACAGATGTGGTATGAAACTACAAAAAATTGGAAAATTTGCAAATATGTGGAGATTAAACAACATGCTACCAACAATCAGTGGTATAATACAAAAATCAAGAGAGAAAACATAATAATACCTTGAGATGAATGGAAATGGAAATACATCATACCAAAATGTATGGGATACAACAAAAGCAGTTCTGAAAGGGAGGTCCATAACAATAAATGCTGTCATCTAGAAATAATAAAAATCTCAAACAGCCTAAATTTACACCTCAAGAAACTAGAAAGGGAAGAACAAATGAAGCCAAAAGTTAGGAGAATGAAGGTAACAACAAATATCAGAGTGGAAATAAATGAACTAGAGATTAAAAAACAATAGAAAAGGTCAGTGAAACTAAGTGCTGGATTTTTGAAAAAGATAAACAGACTTGACAAACCTTTAGCTAGATTTACCAGGAAAAGGAGAGAAGGCTCAAATAAAATCAGAATTGAAAGATGAGATGTCACAACTGGTGCCACAGAAATACAAAGGAACTTAAGAGCAACTATGAACAATTGTAAGCCAACAAATTGGGCAACTTAGAAAAATGGGTAAATTTCTGGAAATGTACACCCTGTCAATACTGAACCAAGAAAAAATAGAAAATCTCAACAGACCAATTACTGGTAAGGAGATTGAACAGTCATTAAAAACTTTTCAACAAAAGTCGAGGTCCAGATGATATTACTGGTAAATTCTAGCAAACACTCAAAAAAAAAAAAATTAATACACATCCTTTTCTAACTCTTCCAAAAAATAAACAAGATGGAACACTTTCAAACTCATTTTACAAAGACGGCATCACTCTGATACTAAAACCAAACCAGGACACCACAAGAAAATTACCAACGAGTATCTCTAATGAAAGTAGATGCAAAAATCCTTACAAAATATTAGCAAACCAAATTCAGCAATACATTAAAAGGATCATAAACCATGATCAAGAGGGATTTACCTGAGGGATGTAAGTATGATTAAACATCTGCAAATTAATCAATATGATATAGTAAATTAACCAATATGATGGATAAATATCATATGTTTATCTCAAAAGCGATATCAACAGAAAAAGCATATAACAAAATTCAACATTTATTTAATATAAAAACTCTTAAATTAGATACAAAGGAAATGTACCGTATTTTAATAAAAGCGAGGAAGCTTACAACTAACATCATACTCTGAAGAGAAGCTGGCAGCTCTTCCTCTAAGATCAGGAATAAGACAAGGATGCCCACTCTTGTCACATATATTCGACCTAGTATTAGAAGTCCTAACCAGAGTGAGTAGTCATAAATACATAGCATCCAAATTAGAGAGGAAGAAATAAAGTTGTCATTTGCAGATGACATGATATTCTATAAAAAATCCTAAAGACCCTACTCTAAAACTCATAGAACTAATAAATGAATTCAGTAAAGTTGCAAAATACAAAATCAGTGTACAAAAATCTGTTGCGTTTCTATACACTAACAACAAACTATCAAAAAGAGAGATAAAGAAAACAATTCCATTTTCAATTCCATCAACAAAATGAAATATCTAAAAATAAATTAACCAAGGAGGTGAAAGATCTATACACTGAAAACTGTAAGACTTCAATGAAAGAAACTGAAGAAGACAAAAAAAAAATGGAAAGATATTCCGTATTTATGGATTTGAAGAATGAGTATTGTTAAAATGTCCATACAATCCAAAGCAGTATAAAGATTCAATGCAATCCCTACCAAAATTTTACACAGAAGTAGAATAAACAATCCTAAAATTTGTATGGAACCACAGAAGACCCTGAATACCCTAAGCAATTTTGAGAAAGAACAACAAAACTGGAGGCATCACACTACTAGTTTTAACCTATATTACAAAACTATATTCAGAATAGTATGGTATTAGCAAAAACAGACACACAGATCAATGGATCAGAATAGAGAGCCCATAAATAAACTCTTGCACATATAGTCAATTTATGACAAAGTTGAAGGAATATATATTGGGGGAACGGACAGTCTTTTTAATAAATGATGTTGGGAAACCTTGATAGTCACATGCAACAGAATGAAACTGGACCACTGTCTTACACCATAGACATAATCAACTCAAAATGACTTGGAGGTATTAATGTAAGACCAGAAACAATACAACTCCCAGAAGAAAATGTAGGTGAGTATGTTCTTGGTGATGAATTTTGGATGTGACACTATAAAAAAAGGCAACAGAAACAATAACAAACAAGTGAAATTACATCAAACTAAAAAGCTTCTGCCTGGCAAAGGAAACCATTAACAAAAGGAAAAGGCAGCATATTGAATGGGAGAAAAATTTGCAAATCATATATTTGATACAGAGTTAATGTCCAACATATATAAAGGACTCCTATAACTCAATACCAGAACATCCATACAATCCAACTTAAACATGGGCAGAGGATCTGAATAGACATTTTTACAAAGCAGACATACAGACGGCCAACATGTACATGAAAAGATGCTCAACTTCACTAACCATCAGGGAAATGCAAATGCTGAGAGATCACCTTACATCTGTTAGAATCTGCATCATTAAAAAAGACACAAGATAACAAACTCTGGTGAAGATGTGGAGAAAAAGGAACATTTGTGCACTGCTGGTGGGAATGTACATTGGTGCAGCCATTATGGAAAACAGTATGGAAGTTTCTTAAAAAATTAAAAATAAAGTTGCCATATGATCCAGCAATTGTATTTCTGGATATTTATCTGAAGGAAATGAAAACACTAAGCTCATAACCACATAAACATCCCTTTATTCATTACATTATTTACAATAGCCAAAATATCGACATAAGTTTCCATTAATGGATGAATGTATAAAGATATTACACACACACACACACACACACACACACACACACAATGATATAGTGTTCAGACAGAAAAAATAATGTAATCTTGCCATTTTTAAAAACATGGATGGATCCTGAGGACATCAAACTAAGTGAAATAAGTCAGACAGAGAAAGACAAATACCATATGATCTCACTTATATGTAGAATATAATGAAAAACAAAAACATTCTCATAGATACAGAGAACAGATTGATGGTTTCCAGAGACGGGAGGTGGGGGTGAAGGAAATGGATAAAAGGGGACAAAATGTATAAACTTCCAATAATAAAAGAAATAAGTCCTGGGGATGTATGTACAGCATGGCGACTATAGTTAGTAATACTGACTGCATATTTGAGAGTTGCTAATAGAGTAGATGTTAAAATTCCTCATCATAAGATAAGGCAGTTCATACCTATATATATGGTGATGTATGTTAACTAGACGTATATGGTGATCATTTTTCAATATATACAGATATTAAATCATTAAGTTGTACATCCAAAACTAATATAATGTTGTTTGTCAATTATGCATCAAATAAAAAGAAACAAAAAATACCAATAAAGTGATTTTTTATTATAAAAGTACTATTAGCTTTTAAAAGTACTAACACATTAAAAAACAAGTTGTGTTCATGGAAAATGTTAGTAAGTTTCTTTTATTTGTCCCCATGGCCAAAGTGGCCCTACAGCAATGAACCCTAATGCTATGTTTTGGTGATGGGCAGGACTGCTGCAATTTTGCTTCTATTTATTTCTTGTCCATTCAAGTATGTGATGCAAACTGTCCCAGCAAAGTGCGTTAGTTATAGATAATTTGTCATCCCCAATTTCCCTATTGAATGATGCCTTCAATATGGTTGGCCACTTCTTTTCAGTATATTTCTGGTTTCCTTTTAACTCACAAGCCGCTCCTTTGCTGGTTTCTCTTCCTCTGCATAGCATTTACATCTTGGAGTTCTTATGGCTCATTTCTGGACTCTTATTTCTAATGTACTCTTTCTTTAAACTCACTTATTTCTAGGCTCAAAAGTCTCTTGATAAATGTTGACAATTTCCTGGTATATGTCTTTATCCAGACCTCTCTTCTGAGAACTAAATGGCGTAGTAAACCCTTTACTTGAGATCATTACTTGTGGGCTTCATGTAGGGCTTTCAGGTTCATGACTCTTTCCACAAACCTGCTCACCTTCCAGTAGTCTCACTGACAATAAGGTGTATCACCATCTTCCCAGTGTTTCAAACCCAAACATAGGAATCCCCTTCTTTCTCTCATTTTGCAGGTCTATTACATACACAAGTTGTAGTAATTCTACTTCCAAAATGTTTCTTAACTCTATCTTCTTAATTTCCATGGCCACTCCCTTTATCCAAGCCATCTACTACAATTCCCAGTCAGGCATGACTGTGTTCTAGTAAGTGTTTTGTTGTTGTTGGTGGTGGTGGTGTTTTGCTTTGTTTTGTTTTTTTACCTGCAAACCATGTCCAACTCCCAATCAATTCTCCATAATTTCCCCAAACATAAATCTAACCATGTGGTCTCCACCTCCAGTTTCACTAAGATATTTGTATTATGGTCATGTCTACATGTTCCATATTGTATAGAAGATTCGGTATGCAGGGGATATGTCTTTGAACATATTTGAGCATATTTATTTGTACCCTTAATATCCTCTCTCCAATTATCTTTTCATAAAGGACAAGGAAACACTTGCTTTCATGACAAGGAAAATATCTTTTTTTTTTTTTTAATTTCCTAGATTACAAATTATCTGAGGGCTAAAGTAACCTATAATTCCTTGCACATTAACTGTGCCTCTCTATTCAGGAGAGTCTAGTGTGTTAGTGTTTGAACGGACCTTACACATTGTACAATAGATATCCAAATGACAAACGACAGTAATTCTTCAATGTGTCTCTGCATACCATATTTTTTTACCAATAAAATATATTTTACTTAAACCAATATGTTCGCAATTTTGAAGTTTCAGCATGTAATTATTTTTTAATAGTTTATTGTCAAGTTGGTTTCCATATAACACCCAGTGCTCATCTCCACAAATGCCCTCCTCCATGCCCATCACCCTCCTTCCCCTCTTCCCCATACCAATATACAGTCAGTCCTTGGGGTGCCTGGGTGGCTCAGTCAGTTGAGTCTGACTTTGGCTCAGCTCATGATTTCATGGTTTGTGAGTTTGAGCCTCACATCAGGTTCTTTGCTGACAGCTCAGAGCCTGGAGTCTGCTTTGAATTCTGTGTCTGTGTCTCTCTCTCTGCCCCTTCTCTGCCCCTTCTACTCACATGCACGCACTCTGTTTCTCTCAAAAATAAATATTTTTAAAAATTTTAAAAATTAAAAAAATATACAGTTAGCCCTTGAGCAACGTGAATTTGAACAATTTGTGTCCATTTATATGTGAATTTTCTTTCATTAAACATCCTGGAAAAATTTTCTGACATTTGAAACAAGTTAAAAAACTCACAAAAGTTGCATAGCATAGGATATCAAAAAAATTAAGAAAAGTTAGGTATGTCATGAATGTACAAAATATATTTAGATTCTAGACTAATCATTTACTGTCATAAATATACACAAATCTATTTAAAAATGAGTTTATCAAAACTTATGCACACACTCACAGATCTTATACCCGGCATCATTTGCAGTTGAGAGAAATGTAAACAAATGCAAAGATGTAATATTAAATCATAAGTACATAAAATTAACTGTAGTTCATAGTATTCTACTTTAATAATTTTGCAGCCGCCTCCTGTTGCTATTGTGCTGAGCTCAAGTATTGTGAGTATATGCTTAAAATGCCCTGTGAAGCTCATCATTTCCATGTGAGTTCATCTCTCCAGTAAATTGCATAGCACAGTAAAAAGTGACCTATTGTGGTTCTCTTATATTTTTTAGTGTTTACTGCAATATTGTGAACTCTGAATAACATTATGGGACCCAAATGAGGTGCCACTAGTGATGCTGTAAGTGGCCTCAAGAAGCAGAGAAATGTCACTACATTACAAAAATAGTTGAATTGCTTGATATGTATCATAGATTGAGCTCTGCGACTGTGGTTGCCCACCATTTCAAAATGCGAGTCCAAAGTAAGGAGCACCGTAAAAAAGGAAAAGGAAATCTGTCAACTGTCCCTGCAGCTATACCAGGAGGTATAAAAACCTTTCACTTTTTGCAACATAACTTTTTATCTTAAATAAAAAATGCAGCTTTAATGTGGTGCAAAATTGTTATAGAAAAGGCATACCTGTAGACTCAAATATAACTTGAGAAAAAGAGAAGCCATGTGACAACTTAAAAAAAAAGGCAGGTGAATAATCTAAATCTGGGGAATTTAATACCAGTAAAGGATGGTTTGATAATTTTAGAAAGAGGTTGAGCTTAAAAAATGTCAAGATAACAGGAGAAGCATCTCTGCCAGCCAAGAGACAGGAGATGAGTTCCCAGACACCATTAAGAAAATCACTGAGGAGAAAGGATGTCTGCCTGAACAGGTTTTTAGTGCAGATGAAAAGTGCCCTATTCTGGGGGAAAAATGTCATAAAGGACATCGATTAGTAGGAAGTGAAGCAAGTACCGGAATTTAAGGCAGGAAGGGATAGGCTAACTCTACTGTTTTGTGCAAATGAAATCGTTTATGATCAGGACTGCCCTTACTATAAAGCTGTTAACCCTTGAGCCTTGAAGGGAACAGATAAATACCAGCTGCTCATCTTTTGACTGCACAAGAAGAAAGTCTGGACAATGAGAACACTCTTTCTGGGTTGGTTTCATTGATGCTTTCTCTCTGAAGTCAGGAAGTGTCTTGCCAGTAAGAACTTCCTTTTAAAGTTCTTTTGATATTGGACAATGTTCCTGCCCACCAAGAACCCCATGAGCTCAACACTGAAGGTGTCAAAGTGGTCTACTTGCCCTGAAATGCAATATTTCTATCTTAGCCCCCAGGTCTAGAGGTCATAAGGACCTTAAAGCCTCATTACACACGGTATTCTGTGGAAAGGATTGTCAATGCTATGGAGGAGAATCCCGACAGAGAGGACATCAAAGTCTGGAGGGATTACACCATTAAAGGAGCCATCATTATAGAAAAAGTCATGAAAGCCATCAAGCCTCAAACAATAAATTGCTGCCAGAGAAAACTATGTCCAGACGTTGCAAATAACTTCACAGGATTTATGACAGAGACGATGAAAGAAATTATGCAAAGATATTGTAGATACGGCAAAAAAAAAAAAGGTGTGTGTGTGTTTGGAGTGTGTGGGGGGGTAAGAGCTCTCAAAGTATGGATCTCAGAGAAAGTCAAGAGATAGTAGATACCACACAGGGGGAATTAACAGACTTGATGGTGATAAATGCATCCTATCCTGTACCTGATGATGAGGAAGAAGACATAGAGAAACAGTCCCAAAAATCAACCTGGTACTAAACAATCTGGCATAAATGTTCCAATTATTCCAGGTTGCTTTTAACCACTTTTGTGACCTGGACTTTTATGATATAGGTCCTGTAACCAGACCAAATGGTGGAAGAAGATTTGGTATCATATGGAACCAGTTTTGGAGAAATGAAAAATCAAAAATGTCACACAAATTATAGCATATTTTTGTAAAGCTACATCAGGTGTGCCTGTGTCTCCTGCCCCTTCTCTACCTCCTCCACCTCTGCTACCTCCTGAGACAGCAAGACCCACCCCATGAACACCCCACCCACTCAACAAGAAAACAACAACAAAGAAGACCTCCATGATGATCCACTTCCATTTAATGAATAGTAAATAATCATCATTCTGTGTAACTAATAAACTTATCTGGTGTGTATGTGAGTGTCTGTGAGAAAATCTAGTATGACTATGGGAAGAACTGTACAGGAGACACTTTTGTGTCATACGTCATTATCACCTAAATATTCATTGTGCAGAACATTGTGGGCAAGAGTCTTGTGGAAGAGAATAGATTATGCCTACATAGGGATGAAAGTGAATGATGCTTAGTACAAAAGTGATGATGTGTTAGTTTTTTGTTGGTTTTATAACTTTGTTTTCAAAGAATTACTTTACTGTACAGTATGCCTTTCTCTCTCACAATTGGAGAAACTGGGATTAGCCTATCATACTTACAGGTTGAGGTTTTTTTTTTAATGTAACAGTGTTTGCAATGCTGTATTATTAATATGAATGTAATACTATATGTCATAAAAATCTTGTAATTATTCATTTATTAGTGTATAGGCTGGGGAACCATGAAACAATTGTATGAATTACATTATCTGACCATAAAGCATCGTATTACTGCTTCTTCATGATCAATTTGTAAATCATTATACCTGTTAATAAATAGGATTTTTTTCATATTAAATTTTCATTTTTGATGTGTAATGTTAGTAACATACATAATATCTACAATGTTTTTGTGTTATATAAGAAAACATTGACATAGGTGCTGACAGACAATTTGTCTTATAAATAGATGATGTAAATTTATGGTGTTAAACACAGTACAATAATGTAAATGTATTTTCTCTTCCTTATGATATTCTTAACGACACTTTCTTTTCTCTGTCTTACTTTATTGAAAGAATACAACATGCAATATGTACAACTCACAAAATATGTGTTACCAGACTCTTCATGTTATTGGTAAAACTTCCAGTCAACAGTAGGCTATTAGTAGTTAAGTTTTTCAGGTAACAAAAGTTATACTCAGAATTTTTAACTGCATGGGGGTGGTGAGGTTCAGTGCTACCAAACCCACGTTGTTAAAGGGTCAGCTGTATATTCAAGACTTTCTTACTATAAATCAGCAAAAGGGACTTGATAGTAACTAAATGAGAGACTCCTCTGCATCAGAGATACTTATAATTTTGTTTAGCAAAAGCACACATACAGTTTGAAAAATCTGGGATATAGTGATGCTCAAAAGATTTCTTTTCACTTTGTTACATAAACACTTAAAAATTTGTGCTTATTGTCCAAGGTGTTTAACCTCCAGACCTTTACTGTGGTATGCTGAGAGATACCTTTAAGTAATAATTATAGATGCTCAAAACAAAAGGAGTTCCAATAAGCAATTTAGGGAGTTGCACTGGTTGTGCATTATACAAGTTAAACACTATATAAGTAAATCAATAATGAGGAAATTATTTTCTTTAAACATGAGACTCACTTTTTTATGGCCAGCTACAGTGTTGTCTCTATTATATTTGACTTTAACACTGTGATTTCCTGAGCCTGTGGCTGGAAATTATCTAAATGCCAACTTTTTCTGCTGACTCAGTTCCCAAGAGAAATCTCATACATGTAAAATAACAGGACCTGTATCATGGCACATGAGCAGGTGACTCCATTTTATTCCATACCAATGACATGTCAAAAGGTGACTAGACAGTACAATCTGGGTAGGCAGGGTGGGATTTAAAATTTTTATTTTGAGTGCCTGGATGGCTCAATCGGTTAAGCATCTGACTTCAGCTCAGGTCATGATCTCACAGTTTCTGAGTTCAAGTTCCACACTGGTATCTCTGTTTTCAGTGCCCACTTCAGATTCTCTCTCTCCCTCTCTCCCTTCCCTTCCCTGCTTCACATACACTCTCTCTCAAAAGTAAATAAACATTAAAAAATTCTCTTTCATACAGAATATATGATCAAGCTTCAAAAACCTTGAGTACTAGAGGTCATTGTCCTTCCCGTTAAAACAATAGTGGTATTAGTACTTCATGTTTCTAGATTCTATCCTGTTACCTTCCTTGTTGGTTTTTCAACTTCCCTTGATTCCATTTGTGGTAAAGCAATAATACACAAAAAAGTAGAAGTTGACAAGTAGTAGTATGCTATAGTTTTTAGATTCCATATATACTTATTCGGTTAACTTTATATTAAGTTAATTAGTAATTAGTATATTTATATAATTGTAATATTATGAGGTGTATGTATAATTCTTCCAATTGGAAATCTCACAACACTATCTTTAGATATCAGGGCACTTTATAGTCAGATCTATAAACATAAAATATTTATGAATTAGACGAAAAAATATTTTCAGAATATGGACTTTTGGGACTCTCATCTACATTATGGCTTGTTAAGAAATTTATTTTGAAACAGGTTATATTTAGGCAAAAAACTATCCCTTGATAGTTATACAAGCTTTGCATTTTGAAGATGCTCTCCTATGCATTATCTCTTAAAGTTTAATCGTTATACCAATGCTTTTAATTTTGATTTAAAGACACTGAAATAGGCACCCCCCATGAATACACCAAATAGTACAAGCTCTTCACAATTTTTAAAAAATCAAAATAAATGTCACCTAAAATGAAATAATTTGAAATCAGAATCATATGGCTGAAGGAGCCATATTATAGGCAATCATTTTGACAGACTTTTGTGCTGTGGTTTAGGGGACTGAAAAGGTGACTCTAGTCCAAAGAGGTGAAATGAGCCTAGGTCCAGATGTGCAGCTGGTTAGTAGCAGAACAATTGCTCATCCCCCTTCAGTTTGTCTTCTGCTTTGTGTCAGGATTCCTGATGGAACTCTTATGAAGGATTTGGAAGAGCCTTATCTGGGAGCATGAGCCCTTTCGTGAAGACACTCATTCTGATTAGGGCAATTCTGAGTAGACTTATTAATAAGATTCCCAATTTGAGGAAAGAGACAGGAACACTTATGTGATTAATGTAAAATACACAATAAACTTTTGAAAATTCATTTTGAATTTAAAACAGTGTTACAAAGTAGTTCAGTTCTAATGAATTCTGCATAGTTAGTATCACTTTAGTGATATTAGTAACTAACATCAGTGATCAATAGTGGCCAAACTTCTTTCTAGATGGCCATGTGGAATAATTGGGTTATCTTCTTTTGCTAAAGAAGATTACTGGGGCTCCTGACTGGCTCAATCAGTTAAGCATCCAAGTTCAGCTCAGGTCATGATCTCATGGTTCACAAGTTAGAGCCACGTGTTGGGCTGTGTGATGACAGCTTGGAGCCTGGAGCCAATTCATATTCCTTGTTTCCCACTCTCTCTGCCCGCCCCCTGCTCACACTCTGTCTTCATCTCTATTCAAAATAAGTAAAAACATTTTTAAAAAACTAAAAAAAGTTTATTAACAATTTAACCTAAAGACTCAAACAAACAAATAACTGTGAATACTGGGGAAATTTTACAAGGTTAAATTAATGTATAAGTTTCAGAAGGATTGTTAATCGTGAAGATGAGGGAGCTGGCAGAACACAGAAGAGAAAACACTGAAGATAGAGTGAAGAAAGCAAACGTGTCACAGAAAAGGGGATTAATAACTGCCAGGTCCTAACTTAGGAAAAGCATCTTTTCTAGTGATGGCATATTTACTATCTGCCAGCATTGTAGCTGTCACCTTATATATGCTACTTCATTCTATCTAAGTGAAGTGCTGTTTACCTCTTTTTGCAAACACTTTTGATGAAGCTTGGGGAGATACCTTGCTGGTCAGTGACAGCAGGAGTCTGAACACTCATCTGCCTACTCCAGAGCCTGTGCTCCTAATCTCTGGCTCTTTCCGTATCTGTCTCCTGGCATTGAGGGACATCTCCTCAGTGGTAACATCTGCCTGCATCACACTGCCCCATGTGAATGACCCACCCAAGACTCCAGCTTCTCCATTCCCTGGGCACCCCATCCCCACTGACCTTCACTTTTGCCCTTCTTCATTCATCTTTCCTATTGCCATAGTTTGGACCTTAACATCATCTGGACCTGCCCCACTTTTGGAGCAGTTCTGTTCCATTTAGGTCTTAATTCCTAATGTCAACATACCATTTTCTATATGTGTTTGCTTTTTAGCTCTTTGGCTAATTTTGCTCCAGTGGTACCTCTGTGCCCTTAAATATCTATCATCTCCCATTTACAGCTTGTCTTTTGCTTTTTGCTCTAACTTTTTGCAGTACTTTATGGCCCCTTACTCTGATTACTGACATATCAATGTTGCAATCCCCTTGCCTGATTGTACCTTACTTATCTTGAGAATCCCCAAGTTTGGATAAATTCATAAGTTCAGGATCACTTTGCCCACCCTTGCACTTCCAATTGCTGCTAGAGAACATCAAACCACTTCTCAAATTGGAGCCATAAAATTCATGGTGTCCTTCGGTGCAATGGCTTCAGCACTGTCCAGCAACACTTATGCTTCTCTCACTCTCTGTAGCTAGTTTTTCATTCCTTACAGACTTCCTTTAACCTTCTTTCATTCCCATTCAGAGGGGCTCTTCCATCACAGAGAAAATGAGAGCACTGAGCAGAAACCCAACTACAAACGGACAGATTACAACTAATAATCACCTTCTCTTTTTTCCCTTCAGGTATGAGATTAAAGCTACTCTTTTACCTGTGGAAAGTGGACTACTGAACTCTACTCAAGCTACTGATCCCTCTACTCACCTTTATCTTTACGTTTTTCCTGCCTATTGGCCTTCCTAGCAGCATTTCAAAATGAATTTTCATACTGTTTTCCTTTAGCTACAACTCCCAACTTTGTTCTCACTCCAGGCCCCCTGGAGTGAGTGATGTAATCAGTATGGTGAATTGTTTCTGCTCTTTTTCACGTTTACACATAACATATGCAAGGACCAATGGACTAAATATGTATTTTATGTGTGTCTGTAGGTAAGAATATATGTTTTACATGATTCATATTATGAATTGAATCATACTGCACTTTAAAAAATACCACATATGGATCTATCTCCTTTATATTAGTCCTATCCCATTGTCTAGATAAATGACCATTTATTTAACTGTTTCTCTAGGGCTAGGTGTTAAGGCATTAATTTTCTCTGTAGTTCTGTAGCAATTATCCTTGTATACACTTCACTGTGCATATATGCAAATGCTTCTCTAGGGAAGATACCAAGAAGAGAAACTCCAGAATCATACTGTGTGCACTTGAAGAGATTTTGAGGTGAGATTGCCATGCAGCTGCTCCTAATTTATACCCATAGCAGTAGAAGACAGAACCTAGTTTTGTACATACTACTACTTATTATCAGTTTTAAATTTTGTCAATCTAATGAGGGAAAATTTTATCTTAATGGCTTTAAATTTGGTTTTCTTGATCATTAATGAAGTCTAATGTCTTTCACATGCTTATAAAAAAGCCACCTAATCTTCTTGTTTGTGACTTGCATATCCCTGCTTTGTTCACTCCTCCACTGGGATTTTTGTCTTCCTGTTAATTTTTAAGACTTGTTTAAATTGTGCATCCACTCATTTGTTACGTATTATACAGATGTATAATCAATGTGTAAATCTTTTAATTTTTCATCTGTTTAGAAACATGATTTATCTTTAATCTCATAGTACTGTGATTTATGTTAACAGATTTCATAAATCAAAGTAAGCTTTTTCTGGCTTTCCAAAACCTTCTCACTACTATTTCCATGTTTGAGGAATTTCTCACCTTGTGTTCTGCCTGTTCTAGGTGGAATCCAGAAAATCACCCTCATAACTTCCTTGCAGCTAGGATGGAGGTGCATGACTTCCTCAGTCAATCACACACGTGGCGGAAGACTACAATCACCAAAAGGAATAGAAGAGGTTGTGGAGTATGTCAGAGGACACATCAGCTTTCAGGGAAAGTAGTGGCCTTGTTCCCGGGGTGTGGGGCCCACTCCGAGGCTTATGCTGCTTGCAAGCATGCATGCCCAGGACTGCATTACACTTTCTAGCGGACCGGTCTGGGTTTGTAACTTGGGAGTTGTTCCTAATGGTATAGATTCCAAGCCTGATTCTGGGAACTAATGAATATTCTTTAATAATTCCTAAATAAATAATAAATGCCTTAACAAATTAGAGTAAGTCTGGTACTTGTAATACCAAGCCCTAATACAGTTGGGGTTGTATAATATGTGATGTTTTATTATTTTAAAATACAGATTGATTTGCTTTACTATATAATCTCCCTTCCTTCCTTTTTCTTTCATTTTTCTATTCACCAATAGTTTTTTCTTCCTTTTTCTTGCACTTTAAAGGTTTGTATGTATGGATGGATGTATTTACTTATTTTTTATTTCTGAAAGAGAGAGACAGCTTGAGCAGGGGAGGGTCAAGAAGAGAGGGAGACACAGAATCTGAAGCAGGTTCCAAGCTCTGAGCTAGCTGCCAGCACAGAGCCCCACGCGAAGCTGGGACCCATGAACCACAATATCATGACCTAAGCCAAACTCCGACGCTTAACCGACTGAGCCACCCAGGCGCCCCTCTTGCCCTTTATTAGTTCACCATATTGTGTCTATCTACACCTACTCTGTACAATAAGTTTTGTGCCTTGTTATCTTCTGAAACAATTAGTGTAACTGGGGAACAGTCAATTCCTTGAGAATTTGGAAGAAATATCCTGAGAATTCTCTGGAACAGTGCCTTTTGAATGACAATGGTAAATTCTGATTAGCATTTTAATTTTGTCTATTGTTACTGGTCTACATAGGTCCCCATTACCTAAAATTTTTCGTTTAATATTTTTAATTTATTGGTATTAGGTTGAACATAGATTTCTCATTAATTTTTTTAATGTTTTATTTATTTTTGAGAGAGAGATAGAGACAGCGTGAGCAGGAGAGAGAGGGAGTCACAGAATTTGAAGACAGGTTTCAGGCGCTGAGCTGGCTGTCAGCACAGAGCCTGATGTGGGGCTCAAACCCATGAACTGTGAGATCATGACCTGAGCCGAAGTCGGACGCTTAACCGACTGAGCCACCCAGGCGTCCTAGATTTCTCATTAATTCTTAAATATCTATAATATCTGTAGCTGTTGCCTCACTCCTGGATTTTTTTTTATAGTTTCTTTTTTTCTTTGCTAAAGAGTTTTTAATTTATTAATCTTTCTGCCAGCTGTATAATCCTGGGCAACTCACTTAAATTCTTGGTTTCCTTATTTTAAAAAAATAGAGTATAATAATGGAATCTATTTTGTAGGGCTGTTAAAAGATTAATCCAGTTAATATATATAATGCTCAGAATAGTATCTAGGAAATAGTAAGCCCTGTATAAATAATAAAAAAAATGTTATTTAAGTACTCACCTTTTCCTTTGAGTAGCAATTTTTCCTTTTAATTTTTAAATTGAAAAACATTTTATTTGTAAATAATCTCTACACCCAACATGGGGTTCAAACTCATAACCCAAGATCAAGAGTCATATACACCATCAACTGAACCAGCCAGGCTCCCTCCTCCATTATTTCTCCTTTTTAGAAGGTTGCTATTTCTTTAAGTATATGTTTTCATCTTTAAAATATTTCTTTCTACTTGCTTTGGAGGGATTTTTTCTCTCAAATTTTTAGGTTTAAACTTTTGTTCAATTCTTTTCAGCCTTGTTTACTTCCTAACACTTGCTTTAAGGCCCTGGATTGTCCTCAAAGAACCACTTTGCCATATGGTAAAACTCTGTGCATGGTGACCTTAGTGTTTTGGGGTCTGGAAGGTTTGCACCACCTTTACTGTTTCTCCTCCCCTTTTCTCCACTGTGCCTCCATCTCTTTGGCCCTCTGGCCTCTGGCGCTACACTGCCTCCCTTGGGCTGCTGCCTTCCTGTCTTCCTCTGCAGGACCCCACAACCCTCCTAATGTCCCCTTGACCTCAAGGTTCCTCTCCCCCATGTCATCATCCATGCACCTGTCATAGGGACTGTTATAAAAATGGAAATTTGATCATATGACCCTTCTGCTTAAAAGGCATCATGGCTCCCCTCCAGCCACACAGAAGTGCTTGTGTGTTTCACACAAAGACTTCATCATTTAGGATTTGGCTGGTTATCCAACTTTATTATTACTATTGTTATTATTTGTCAATTTCCTTTATTAACCCATTATGTTTGTGTTGGGTTTACTTATTTTCTGGGTCCCAGGAATAAAGTATATATTTTCACATATCTTTGCCCACATTTATATATTATATAAATATACATATACATATATACATATTTATAGACAATTTTCTTGTAGGGATGTGCTTTTTAATTCTTCTCTTCTATGGTCGTGTGTGTGTGTGTGTGTGTGTGTGTGTGTGTGTTTTCTGGAGAGTGTCAAGTTATACTTTAAGTCTCAGGTCTAGCTAAGCTTATCCCATCAGTAAAGTTCTTGCTGACCATTGACTCCCTCCCCTCATTTATGATTAGATGTCCTTGAATGCCCCCCTGTTCATTAATCATAATATGTCTATACTACTACAGATTTATTCTCATATGCTTTCTCCCACAAAAATTTGTGAGTTCCTTGTGGGCAGAGAATGGCTCTGATAATTTATTTTTGTAGCTCCAGCACCTAGTACAAATGTCCAAATGTACCTAGTGGATGCTCAATAAAAGTTTGTTGAAAAATTATCAAATAATGCACAAATGAGAACGCTATACTTTTTTTTTTCCTGTAAAAATTTCAGGTAATGAGTTTGATTGTTTGGCTGGGTTAGGTTGGGTTTGTTATGATTGAGAAAACCATTCCTCTTCCATAACAACATTTACTGAGCTATCCGTTGTTATAGAGCACAGCATTATCAGATAAATCACATGGTTGTGTTTATGAAGAAGAAATCATTTGACATACTCCATTTAGCAAAACTAGCAACCTCATAGATTTTCTAATATTACTTAATTAGCAATATTTTTCCATACTTCATGATGATAATGAGGAAATCTACAAAACCCAGGAATGGAGGGAAAGGTGTTTGCATTGGACATTTTTCTAGCTTCCTCAGAGTGCTAGTAGTCAGAGTTTAAAGACATTATATAGATTTTGCTTCTGATCTTTCCATGGTCATTAGAATATCTTTCAGTTAGTCTCCTAGTCCTGAATCATTAGAGCCCTGCCTGGATTTGCTCATCATGTACATGGTTCTACTTTCATGGTGTCCACTTTCTCTGAACTACCCCTTTATAAGAGTGAGACATTTCATATTTGCTTCTTTCCTGCTTTCAGTATTTCCCTCTAATAACTCTAGGAAAATATCTGAAATCAATGCTCTTCTTTGTTAAATAAATATTTGTTAAGTGGAGCACAGGGTGCCAGATGGTGAGTCTTGGTTCAATAAAGGACAAGAGAAACTGAAACAGAGTAGTTTATTACTCACAGGTCTTGGAGAAAGTACATGACACACCTCTCAAGGAGCCATATGTGGAGGTCAAGACAGAATGGAGACAGAGAGACACAGGATCTGGGGTGCATGCCTTTGTTAGGTCTGTGGCTCAAGTGCTCTGAGGCTCCTGGGCTATGGTCAGGGTGGTCAATACAAACCAAAACATCAGGGTTTTGGTAAGGCTGAGGGGGTCTTATCCAGGGTGCAAAGAAGACGAAGGCTCTGGGAGTCAGGGGAGATTTTATACCAGGGTTGTTGGGGAAATCACACCAGGAGCTTACATTTACTTGTGACTCTGTGTCTGCTGTCTAGAACATGAACTTGAACAAGGGGCTAGTGTAAGTGTAAGGTCCCTGCAGGCGACTTAGCCACACAGAATGGATGCTGAGGCAGCAACACCATGGGGGAGCTGAGCTAAACTGACAGACATCTATTGAAATAAAGCCATAAGTACACTGACCTATTAGAGAAAGTTTGACTGTATGATTTTTCCTTCCAGTGTTATGTTACTTGTGCATTTCTTTACTATACATAGTTGGCCTATTATTCTTCCAAGAGGGCCCCAGAATGGAAGACTTTTGTCATATTTTCTTTACTTAGTAACAATTATCCTGTAAGGATGTCCTTTCTCATTCTTCTGTTCTATGGTCAAATTATTTTAGTTTTCTCAGAAGAGAGCAGGTTAGTTATAATAGGGTACATTCCAATAAGCTGAATTGCTACATGGGTTCGAAGTCTTTCATAAGAAAAAATCTGTGCAGTTGAAAGACTTCAAAGCTTCAGGAATAGATATATTATTGCAACTTATTAGCCCAGTGCTTGGTACATAATAGGTATTCAATATTATTTTAGAGTCATATGGATAGATTGAAGGTATAATCACTTAACTTGAATCAAAACAGCTCTCTCAAAATTTAGCTGCTCATTCTCTGCATGGATAAATGTGTCTTTAAAAATAGAAAACAGAAGACTATAACTGAGAAGGGTCCTTTTACTCATTCCCTGAATCCTCAAGGACCCCCTTCTTCACATATGTGACATTTTTGTGGTCAAAAAGCTGCTGGTGGGCTGGCAGATTTGCTGTCAGGCTGGAGGTTGGAAGGTTCCCTGCAGGCTGTTATAAAATGTCAGAACTGACAGATCTCCAGGGGAGATTTTGAAGTAAATGCAAAAAGCTATTTTTCAAATATAAGATTTAAGAAATGCCTTGAATTTATACATTGTATGATTCTGAGATCCAAAATGTTTCATTAGGAAATGTGACTTAGAATATTATTTGTTTGGTCAGATAATTTCATATGAGCCTGCTGCTTGTTTTTTATAAATTTATTATCATTATTTTTTATTTAACATTCTCTTTATTACTCCTTTGTCTCCAAACCCTTAAATAGGAGAATGAATTTATATACTCTTGGGTACAAGGGAAGTAGTTCAAAGGGACCCTCTTCAAGTCAGTAATTATTTTGAAGTCTCATTTTTTATCTTAAAAATTCAGTTGAATATATGTTTCCCTAATATACTGTTTATTTTAATAGTAATGTTTTTAATTGATTTAAATCAAATAAAATTAAGACCTTAAAACTAAGTCAGGTTTCTCCATTCCAAGCAGAAAGAAGACAGAATAGCAGACTAGTATAAAGGCCATGTTTTGTAGAATGAAAAACATTACTCTTCTTTTCTACACAGCTTACCTCCTGATCTCTCCCAAGACCAATGGCCAAAGCCATCAAGAGTCCCTGTGTTTGGAATATGCAGTGTCAAACCTTGCCAGCAGCTCCTGGCATCTCCCACTCCACTGCAGCCTGGCAGGCTGTCTCTTGGACGACCACTTGTCATTCATCCTGTCTGAAGAGGAGAAGTATTTAGATTTGGGGTCTGTGGTGGCCTAGACCATGTTCAGCCACCACCTCACAGACAAGCATCAAGGGAACCAGTTGCTTCTGGGATTCTACTTTTCTCTCTGGCCGAATTAGGATGGGTTGAAATTAACATACAAAATCTCTTTCATGCACAACTTTACACAATTTCCTGTCTGGCTACTGACATTGTAACCTTAAAAACCTCTACAAACAAGAGTGGGTATCCGAGGTGGGGGGTGCCTGGGTGGCTAAGTCGGTACATAGATTTTAAAATACAATCTTTTTTTAAAAATTTATTTTTATTTATTTCTTGGAGAAAGAGAGAGAGAGACAGCGTGAGTAGGGGAGGGTCAGAGAGAGAGGGAGTGACAGACTCTGAAACAGGCTCCAGGCTCTGAGCTGGCAGTCAGCACAGAGCCCGACGCGGGGCTCGAACCCACGAACCGCGAGATCATGAGCTAAACGAAAGTCGGACGCTTAACCGACTAAGCCACCCAGGCGCCCCTAAAATAAAACCTTAAAAAAAAAAGAAAAAAAAAGAAATTGCTTAATGTATATGGAACTTTTGTTTGGGATGATGAAAAATTTATTAATATATACTGGTGATGGTTACACATATTGTGAATGTAGTTAGAGCTTTTGAATTTTACACTGAAAATGGTTAAAATGGCAAATTTTATTATACATACATATACTGGTTTAAAAATTATTTTGGCCATTTCTGTTATTATTATGAAAATTTTATTTTTACAGAAGTTTTAGGTTCACAGCAAAAGTGGTGAAAATGTAAGAGATTCCCTAATTATCCCCTGAACCCCACACATGCATAACGTCCCCCACTACCATCATCCTCCACTATTGTGGTAACTTTGTTACAATTTATGAGCCTACAAGACACAATAATTACCCAAAGTCCATAGTCTGCATTACTCTTCTCTTTCAGTGTTGTACGATCTACGGGTTTAGACAAGTGTATTACATGTGTCCATCCTTATAGTATCATACAGAGTAGCTTCACTGCCCTAAAGATCCTCTGTGTTCCACCTACTCCTCCCTCTCCCTATCCTCAACTCCAGGAACCACTGGTCTTTTCATTGTCTCCACAGTTTCGTCTCTATCAGAATGTCATATAGTTGGAGTCATGGGTGTGAAGCCTTTTCAGATTGATGCCTTTCATTAGTAATATGCATTTAAGTTTCCTTCAAGTTCTTTCATGGCTTGATAGCTCATTGGAAACTTCTTTTTCACCTGGATGAAGTTGGTCCCTAATACTACATATGTGAGTCCTATGTGGTGCCTAATACAATTCCTAACATATAACATGATCTTAGGGGTGCCTGGGTGGCTCAGTTGGTTAAGCGTTGGACTTCGGCTCAGGTCATGATCTTGCAGTTGGTGGGTTCGAGCCACGCATTGGGATCTGTGCTGACAGCCAACTCAGAGCCTGGAACCTGTTTCAGATTCTGTGTCTCCTTCTCTCTCTGACCCATTAAAAAAAACATGATCTTAATAAATAATAGTTGAATTACATAATGCATAGATGCAAAAAATATTGACTAAAATACAGATATGCACACTTTGAGTGAAAAAGGAATAGCTAATACTGGCCAGCTCAGCTCATGCTGCCACTTAGTTTCTTTTCTCCCAAATTACCCCTCCTTTCTCCATCTCTATTCTTTCTCTCTCAGATACACACATGTGTGCTTTATTCCTTGCCTAATTCGTCTGACTACATTTCAAGTATGACAGCAGTAGAATAATAGGCAAAATTAGAAAAGTGTAATTGGACATGGAACAAAATTCTAAACATTGTCAGAAAAGAAGTGTTTTAGAAATTCAAGATGGAGGATGACCAATGTCCCAAGGTCAAAGTTCACATTTAGGTAGTGTTAGGATGGCTGGTGACGCAGGCAGCAAAGAATTGCACCAAGAGTAGAGCAACAAGCAGGACAGGGTTGATTCACATTCCCAGGGAGGAATGTGGGCCCTGAGCTTCTGTGGGGCTGGGTCTTTTAGGGGTTGGTTTGTTTGTTTGTTTTCCTTTTAAGAGTGTGAGAGGGTTATAGCTGTGCCCATAGCAGGGGGTCTACTCTTGGCCTGGTAGAGCAGAAGGTTTCTCAAGGGGCTCTGTCTGGAGCTTGTCTGGGATGTGCGTTGTTGTCTGGCTAGAGAAGAATATGTTTTGTAGCTGGGATCTATTTTCTAAGAATAAGGGACACTATGACTTAGGAAAATAAAGACTTAGGGCCAAGTACAGACACCTGTTCTGTTGTCTGTAAGCTTGCCTGGGAGGGGGCTTTAATAGAAACCTTTCATTCCCCCCTCTCTTTATTTTAAATTATTCTTGATTGGGAAAATGGAAGAAGGTCATTTTTCTGTAACTAATCTCTGCTGAGTAGGGGTGTAGAGAGGCTCTACCCAGCTGCAAGAGAGATAAGAGTGGAGAGAGATGTTGGTAAAGAACTGCCCTGAAAGCAAAGGGATTCTGGAGACCTTAGAGAACTACCAAGAGCTGAAATTCCATCCTAGATGAAAGAAATTTAAATATTTTAAGTTACTGGGCCCCAAAATAAGGGTTAGTCCAATAACTGCCAAATGTCCAAGGAAAGGAATGAGTCATGAAAACAAAGACCAGATATCTAGTTTCCAGGAAAACCATCAGCTCCCTAGTTTTTATATTGTGCTTGGTTGTTTCTGTTTTGATGATTTTATCAAGGCTAAGACGTGGTCTGATTCATTTACACAGAAGCAACATTCTTTCTTTTTTAAAGCATGTCATCCCCACCCCCACCCCACATTAGCAGTCAACAGGTCTAAAGCCTGATGATTTCGAAGACCTACTCCATCCAGGTAATCAATCTGTCTCTGTATTGCTTAGAGTGTGGAAGCCAAGTCAGTCACTTGTTGACTCAAGGAAACAGTTTCTGTGTATGAATAGAATAAGCTATTCCTTCTGTGGTTAATCCAATTCTCATAAGGATGCTGAGGAGGGTGAATTCTGTGGGGTGAGATAAAGAAGAAAAAAAGAATGGGATTTTATTTGAGTGCCGGTTACAGTCTGCATTAGGGATATGAGGCCTGGTGAGTTAGGAAAGTATAGGTCAGTAATTAGGTATATGAGGGTGCAGTATCAGTTGTAGGTGTAGGGTAAGCAGAGAAAAGCCTGTGTTCCACAGAGAAAATAGGTGTGACAGTTGGGTTCCATGAAGAGTGATCTGTTGAGGTTTCCTGGGATAAGCAAAACTCCTAGGTATGTTGATTAAGTTGGGCTCTGGAGGGGAAGAGTCTATAACCTTTGGTGTTTAGGCAAGTGAGGAAAGTGATGGTATCAGAAATAGAAATGAGCAAAGAAGGGCTATGGAGGAGAAGGTCATCTACATGTTGCAGAAGGGCACTATTTGGAAAGAAGAGGTTAGAGAGATCTGATCCTAGACCTCATCCAAAGAGGTGGGGCTTTCCCTAAAACTCTGTGGGAGAACTGCCCAAGTTAACTGTTAGGAGTGTCGGATGTTGGGGTCACTTCAGGTGAAGGCAGAAAGCTCTTGGGATTTGGGGAAGATGAGAATAGTGAAAAACACATCCTTAAGATCTAAGACAGTGTAGTACATTGTAGAAGGGTGGAATGGTGGAAAGAAGAGTGTATGGATTGGATACAATTGGGTGGATGGGGACAACTGCCTCACTGATAATTCTGAGACCCTAAACTAGTCTATAAGGACCATCTGGCTTTTTGACAGGAATAATTGGAGTATTGTAAGGAGAGTTAGTAGATTTTAATATATTTGAGGGAAAGAATTAAAAAATGAGGGGTTGTAAGTCTTGCAACCCCTCAGGTTTGAGAGGAAATTTTGGGATTTTGAAAGGAAAAAAGTAGGATTTCTGAGGCATCTGGTAATGGGGGTGAAGTGAGTAGCTGTAACTGATTTGGAGGTGTTCCATATGGATGAGGGAACTAAGGTTATAACCGTAGAGAGTGAAGTGGAAGCAGAGTATGTAGGGTCATATCCAAGAACTGGGATATGAGGGCTATGGGGTTCAGATGAAGGTGAAGCCC
This sequence comes from Hyaena hyaena, assembly GCF_003009895.1. Classification (NCBI taxonomy): domain Eukaryota; kingdom Metazoa; phylum Chordata; class Mammalia; order Carnivora; family Hyaenidae; genus Hyaena; species Hyaena hyaena. The sequence continues at coordinate 255,668 of NW_024082060.1, read as the reverse complement.
TAGTTTGGTCATGATGCCTCATCCTAGGAGAGGGACAGGACAGTGTGGCAGAAAAAGAAAGGAATGGCTAAAAGTTTGATCTCCCAAAGCACATGACAAGAGCAGGGTAGCAGAATGGTGAGAAACACCATCAACCCCAACAACAGAGATGGAGAAGGGAAAAGAGGGTTCTGAAAATTTGAGGAGAGCATTGTAGGTAGCTCTTGTGTCTATAGGAAATGATATATTTTTACCTTCAATGGAGAGAGTTGTCCTGGGCTCAGCCATAGAGATGACACATACAGGAGTCTTTGCCAATCCTGGGGTGTGTCAGTCTGTGTTCTGAAGAAGTCCCAAGAGATCTTCCATTAGTGATATAGCTGATCCCTCCTGTTTGGGCCCCACAGACAGACTTTGGGAGGTGGCTGCCCCCCTCCTTTGAGGGTGGGGCAGTCACTTTTCCAGGGGCCAGCCTCCTTATAAGAGGTTTGGAGTAACGTGTTTTTTTTTTTTTTTTTTTTTTTAATTGGGACATTGTTTAGACCATTGGCCAGGCTTCCCGAAAGTGTAACAAGTTTCCAGAGGGGGTTGTAAATTTATGGTTCAAGCCAGTAGGGTACGACTTCTCCAGAATAGCTCCAGTAAGGGCAATAGCCAGGAGTTGATAAGCTTGAGATCATTTTTAATCTCTTGGTCTCCTTTCCTCTTGTATTTCCTTTTCTCTGTTGTTAAAGACCTTGAAGGATAGGTCCAGTAGTTCATATTGAGGGGTTTGAGGGACTTTATCTAGTTTTTGAACTTTCTTTCTGATGCTAAGGCCTGACTAGGAGATGAAATCCATAGCCAGAATCAACTTTCCTCCGTGAGAGTTAGGATCTAGGTTGGGGAATTTTTGAAGTGCCTCAGGGAGGCAAGTGAGTAAAAGGGCAAGGTTTTCATATGATCTCTGGGTGATTTCCCTTAATCCTTCATAACTGGTCTGTTTAGAAGCTGCCTTTTGTAAGGCAGGTGGCCATGTGATCTTATTTGACTTTGTCTCCAAGGCAGTGTTGGTAATTCCAAGTGGGTTCAGCTAAGGGAAAGGCCTCATTGCCAGAGGCATATTGTGTAGGCTGTCTGTGGTTCTAATCATCAGCATGTTCAATACTCTTGGAACAAATTCTGGTCTTTTTCTCTGGGGTAGTACAGGTGGAGAGAATAAAATATACATCCCTCTAGGATAAATCATAGGAAAAGGTGAGATCTTCAAAATCCTTAGTGAACCTGAAGGGATCAGTTGAGAGAGATCCAAGCTTAGATTCTACATGAGAAACATCTGATGTGGAGAAGGAAATGTGGACCCGGACAATGCCCTCTGCTCCAGCCACCTCACAAAGAGGGAATTGGGTAGCATGAGCAGTGGTTGATAAGAGTGACCAGAATGGGTGTGGATAGGAGCATCGGGACATGGAGGCAACAGCTGAACGGGAGGGTAAAAGAGGTGCTGAAGGCTCTTGAAGGGAAAGAAAGAGAATGTGTGAAGGTGCAAGGAAAGATCGAATGTGGTCAGGTGGAAAGGTAGAGGTTGGTCGGCAGGAAAGTCCAAGTCAGAATTGGGGAGAAAGATGGGTCTGTTGGGGAGATGAAAGGAAAATAGGACAAGCAGCAGGAAGGTCAGAATGATGAGCAGGTTCAAAGAAAGCTTGGGTATCAGGAACCTCACACTATTTACCCAGGTGACCACAATACAAATTCAACTGGAAAAGAGTATTGTGGTTAAGAGAGTCATTCTCTGGTCAGACCGCCTGGTCATCTTATTAAAACTGGGGCCAGGCTATATTATAGTAGAAAATAAGACATTTGGGCCAAATGTTTTAATCAGTCTTTTAAGATTTTAAGGAGACATCCCAGAGGGGAGTCCTTAGGAAGGGTGGACAAAGTATTGACTATCTGGAAATCTAGGAAAAGGAGAAGGGAAGTTTTGAGGACTGGAAACAAAAGAAAAACCATGAAGAGAGACATCTTGACTCAATGTTCCAAGCAAAAGATGAAACCCTGACTAGTGTGGAGCCTTAGAGAAAGGGGCATATCCCAATCTCAAAGGTACGTATGAAGGGGAGAGATCAAGGATCCCAAGACTGCAGAGAGGACCCAGAGGATGCGTTCCTTCAGTGGTCGATCCATTGATTGTTGACCAAGTCCAATACTAGGGCTTGAACTGTGTGATAGGGATTCAGCCAACATGTGGTGATTGTTCCCAATGCTCAAAATCTCAAAGAACCCTCTCCAAAATAAAAGAAGTTTGACTCATCCATGATTAGTTAACAAAGAAATATAGTTGAGATGGATTCTAGTCAGCAGGCAATACCCAGTCCCATATGGAAAGGTCACCAAAAGGTAGGGTGGGAGGTGACACAGGCAGCAAAGAATTGCACCAAGAGTACAGCAAGCAGGACGGTGTTGATTCTCCCTCCCAGGGAGGAGAGGGGCCAGACAATAGGAGGAATTTGGGCCCTGAGCTTCTGTGGGACTAGGCCTTTTAAGGGTTTGGTTGGTGTTTTGTTTGTTTTGTTTTGTTGTTTTTCCTCTTAAGAATGAGAGACGGTTGTAGTTGTGCCAGAGAGTGTGGGGGAGGGGGTTGACTATTGGCCAGGTAGAGCAGGAGGTGTCAGGCTTCTCAAGGGACTCTGTCCAGAACTTGTCTGGGATGTGGGTTGTGGTCTGGCTAGAGAAGAATATGTTTTGTAGTTGGAGTCTATTTTCTGAGAATGAGGGGCACCATGAACTAGAAAAACAGAGTCTGGGCCACACCTGTGAGTTTTGTCTGTAAGCTTGGCTGGGAGTGGGCTTTGAATAGAACCCTTTTAGGTAGAATTAAGAGAGCATGATCCTTTGCATTTGGCCAGAAAACAAAAGAGAAAGGGGAACGGATGTTAAAGTAGTGACTGCATACATAGAAAGAAAAACTGAAAAGATTTGGAAACCTATAAAGCTTAGAGCTGAGGGTAAATTCTAACCACTATATTTTAGTACTCAATCTATAAAATGTAAGCACTTATCATATCATACCATACAAAAATAACAAATAGCTCCCAGAGACATAAAAGTAAATAGAAGGTATATGATGAAATATTATTATATACTTGTAAAGTTCCAGCAAAGCACTGAGCTCATAATAAAATTTAATAAATATTTGATGACTGATTGATGTATTAGGTCAAGAATCTTTAAAAAATGATAAAGCCATTCATCCAGGGTTAAAGTAAAGGGAAAGAAAAATGATCATGGAGAGAGATCATGATTTACGCTGTCACTGGGTTTGATAACACATGGGGCATAGAAATGGAGTAATGAAAAATGCACAGGGGCTGGGAGACAGAACAGAAAACCACCACAGAATTCCCTAGAAGCCTGAAGAGTTAAGGCGGAGGCAGGAAGACCATCCCAAAGAATGAGGATAGAACTTAATGGTAAGAAAGTAAATTGAATAAAGTTAAGGCTGGGCTGGCTAAATCAATGAAACAGAAAATTATATTATATGTAATTGCCAGCAGCCTACATTTTCCTTGAAGGAAGTTTGGGAATAAGACTAATGTACATTGGCAAATGATATTGTCATGACATTCATAGTATTATATTTTATCACGTATTTAATTCTGAAGGCCTTGAAACATAGGAGTTAATATTCCAGAAAATGAGGAATATACAAATTGTGAGTAAAATAGGCATAACTCTTTCTTGTTTTGTTAAGTAAATAATTCATAATAATACCTGGGCACAGGTTCATAAACAGTGTTGAGCATAGATTATAATGAATTGGCAAAAAACAAATATATCAGTGGTCAAAACTATTGAATTACAGCATTTTTCAAAAACTATAATACATAGGCTATTCCAATAATTCCTATGATTCCTCTTTCTTTCTTTTCTTCTCTTTTATTTTCATGAGGTTTTTAAAGAAATATTATAGCTTATAGAAAAAATGGAAAGCATAAAATTGAAAGAAGGCTAAATCTCTGGGAATAACAATATGCTTTAGTAACATGATGCAGGCCTGATGCAGGGTAGAATCAGGATGTTTTGAAATTGGACCCAAATATGATATTTTTTATAAAAATACATTTTATATGCCCTGATGGAAAATGCCCTAAGTACAGAGTCAGTCTACAGTTATTAATGTTACCATTACCTTGGTTTTCACTTTTCTTGCTGGTCCTCAGGAAACTGTGTTGTCAAAGTTAGTTAAGGAGTCATGTGCTTACATTTTGTTTGGAAGAACAAATGCAAAAATTCTGAGCTAATCCAAGGTTTGGATTTAACAGTAAAATTAATTTACTTGCATCTGAACTATGTGGAAGGTTTCATTATGAACTGAGTTATGAAAGAATGTCAGTCAGCATAGGAAACTGGACAAAAGTGTTGGGGCTTTTGACTCTAAGTGCCATAATAATTTAGGCAACAAATAAGAAAATCACAGGCTAAGCCAAATCGAAGGAACCCAAAATCCACCTCTATGGCTCTCGGCTGGTTGTTCACAAATTCCCACAACACTTTGGAAATGTTAAGTAAATAGTATTTTGTGGAAGCATGATGATTAAATATTAATGAACTGCTGGATAGTAAAACTGAGGATAACATGGAGCCTTGTGCAGGTCATTTCTACAGCCATGTTCTGCATTTACACATTCAACTCTTTCTTAAATAAGGGCATCCAAAAGACTGTCAGGCACCTTGGGAAAATGGAAACAACCTTAGAGAACCCATACTATTCCCTTATGAAATCCTTTGTATCTTGTTACATGATTTCTCTTCTACAGGAACTAGTAAAGTCCAGTGTCTTCTCTGAATTTCTGTGTAGTTTCTTGTCTTAAAATCACTTAAAACTACATCTATACTTTGCCAAAAAGCAAAATCAGATGTTAGCAAGAGTTTATTTAAGACTATTTTTTTCTGGAGAGAGAAGACAGTAGCAATTTAAGGTCAGGCCTCCAATTCCTGGTACTCCCACCCACAGGCCTAGTGGACATTTCTCTTGATGGTTCTCTGATGTGTCATCCAGATTTATTAAGAAAGGTTTTCTGTTTTTCAAATTATGATAAAGGAGCTACAATCGTCTTTTTTATCATAAATCTCAAATAAATTTTCATTTTTCATGCTATAGCTGTTGAATTTACTCATAAAACAATAGGCTATGTCCAGGAACTGACTCTGTATATCTTATAATATAATAAAATGAACCTAGTCATTACTATAAGCTATTTTTATGAATTCAGAATGTAGCCAAAAGAACCAAATCGTGCAAGAAAGGAAAGAAGATTACAGAAGTTAATGGCACAGCCGAGACATGGGAAAAACCTTGCCTATCATCTTTGTAAAATGAGCCAATCATAAGACGAGACACATATTGCTATAAAGAGCTAAAGAATTAGCAAAGACTCAATCCAAAATACTTTAGAAAAATATTTTCTTCGAGAAATCCTTTTCTATGTAAGTTGAAATCCATTTTTTTTCATATTGGTTAGACTTTCAGGTTCTTAGACCAGCTGTAGCACCCACGATGCCTTCTTATTTTAACTCATCTTTGAGACTTCCAAGGCAATGACTGGCCACATTTGGCCCCTGTCTGTTTTGAGAGACATAGGACAGGAACTTCCTATCCTATGTGTCTTTGGGCAGGCTGTTCAGTGGGGGTAGTCCTCACCACTGTCCACCTAACCATCTGGGATTTGCTTTATTTTGCTGTCCAGGTGATGATTCATGTGAAACTCCTAGAGGAAAACATAACATATGTAGTTTTCCTTACATATTATATAGCACATTATATGGCACTAGTCTCCAGAATATCTCACATTATTCATTTAGAAAAACAAAACAAAACAAAAAACCCAAAAAACCTGCCTGGTGCCATTTTACTAAAGCTCGTGCGTGATGCCATTGCAACTGAAAATTTTAGCATTATGTAGGATTTTTAAATAAAAAACGATTCTTTGATTCTTCTACATGAACACAGGTCATATCACTGATCCTCACTCACTTTTAGAATTTTCTTGAACTCAAGGCTCTATTTTGATTTGAATTCTGCATTAAAAAAAAAAGATAATCCAAATGAATCAATCAGGAGGACAATAGAACTGAAATAAATCATTTTGGTTTGCCTTCTGGTTTTTACCACTCAGGATTGCACTGAGACAGAGCTTAATACACATTAAATTAGAGTGACTGTTAGGGACCCAGGGCAATTTAAAACTCTGCAAGATAGAAAATGTAAATTAGAGGAGATGAACAATTCTACACATCTTAGAACACAAGATCGTAGCAATAAATGCAACCCGGTTAGGCACAAGTTCCAGAAGCAAAATCTTGCTGAACTACATAAAACTGTGCTTAGTTTTTTCTCAATAATTTTGTACACACTGCTCTTAATGCTCATTTTAAAATTTGGCTTGTTTGTCTTTTAAAACAGATAAACCCATGGGGCACCTTGTGGCTCAGTCCGGTAAGCATCCAACTTCAGTTCAGTTCATGATCTCACAGTTCATGGGTTTGAGCCCCACGTCGGGCTCTGTGCTGACAGCTAGGTCAGAGCCTGGAGCTTCTGTTTCAGATTCTGTGTCTCCCTTTCTCTCTGACCCTTCCCTGCTCATGCTGTCTCTCTCTTTCTCTCTCCCTCTCTCTCTCTCTCAGAAAAAAATAAATAAATAAAAATAAAACAGATAAACCCATAAGGACATATGCAAAAGTACATGAAATTATGAAGAAAATGAATCTCTGTGTATAAATGATGCTATGGGATTGAAGATGTCTTCAACTCTTCACAAATGCCTTTTCAATAGGAATCCAATTAACAAATACACCGGACAGAGAAGACATTTCCCCGTAGTGTATTAAATTGAATATCTGATTCCAGGGAGGTTAGTACTGATGCTGCTCTTACACGTGATCACATCAGCTCTGAAGAAGAACTCCATAAAGGGCAGTGCTGGAGAAAACGACAGGTTCCCTCTCATCTGATGGGCCAATACGAAAGTAGAGTTTATAGCTGCATATTTCAAACCTTGATCAGTGGAAAATCCTGAGTCCTGGCACACATATAAACATGGGCCATAAATTAGCCATAAAAAGGGCACTGCGCTATTCAGGATTTGGGGCCCTGTCTAAATTTACAAGCTGTTTGCAGAGCCTCTGAAACTAATGGATGAATAAAATATTCCAACCAACTAGGAAAGTAAGTATTATGCATGACTGAAAAGAGCTGTAGCTGACTGCTCTGATTAATGAAGGGTAAATTACTGTTAATGCTTGTAATAAATGTCATGGACCGTATTTCACTGAGCAGAAGCCAGGGCGCTATACAGGCTCCACTGGTTTAAGAGCTGTGGATGAAACAATGACTAATTAATCATTGGGAAGTTTTAGAATTCTGCAACACTGTCTGGCTAAAAGCAGAACAGCCTTTTACGGGCTGCCTAGGGAGGGAGCCACCCCTCCCTCAAGTCCCCTAGGGCTCCTCCTCATCACCTTCTCCAGTCTGATTTTATTCTGAGGTCACTTATAATATGACCATGGTTAAGGAAACCTAAGTCTCTTTGAAAAAGTGATGAAACTGAGTAATAAGCTTCCCTAATTCATTCCAAGTTCAGAAGTCATCTTTGACACCTGCCGCCTACAAAGACAAAATAAATCTGCCCTGATGAAGCCTGAATCATGGACCCAGATATGCCTGGGGCCTCTGAGCAGGGGGACTCAGGGTAAATGGAGAAGACATATTCAGAATGTCAAGTAATTAGGTACCAGGAGCCAGTGGTAAGAGCCTCTTTACTACTTCTTCCCCAGGAGAGACAGGCAGGCTTAGGAAAGGTCAGAGATTGGTTGTCGGGAATGTGTGTATGGGGGGTGATGGTGGTCACTGCAGACAGCTGGTGGGCAGAGGCCTGTTCAGCAAGCCAAAATCAGGGCCAAAAGAGGGGGTGAGGGTGGAGGGTCAAAGCCCCCATCCAATCCAGATAATGATGCATTTACTATACAGAGTCTTACACTATCTTATAGAGTTTCTTCACAGCCCTAACCTGGGTCTATGTGCAACCAAGACTGTTGTCAGAGTGTGACAAAAAGTGCCTGGGGCTACTTTTACTGGGTTGCCATGGAGGATCCCTCCAAGGAAGTGACCTTGAGCTGAGACCTGATCCATTGGAAAATGGGCACAGCCAGGACAGGGGTTGGGAAGGGGGAATTCCAAGCTGAAGGAAGAGCAACTATATAAGAGCAAAAACACCTATAGGGCAACAAGATTAGTGAGTTCAAGGGAAGGTGAAGGACAACAAGGTATTGAAGAGAAAATAGATTGAAGAGGGGGGCAGGAATGATAAGGGAAACCTACCATAGAGGAAAAGAAGATGGGGAGGATTTATTTCTTTGCTTCTCATCGTTTCTAAGATTCTAAATGAGAAATATGATGAACAGGAGAGAACACAGGACAAAATGGAAGAACATTTGGCACCTTTTGTTTCCAGTCACAAATTCTGTGGCAAATTAAGAAATACCATTTTGTTTTTATATCATTTCTCCTGTAAATAATGAAATTAAAAATTACTATTTGATATAGTTAGAGGTCAGATTATGCCACTGAGCTAAATACTACTCCAGATAATAGGACATTGGTTTCTGCCAAATATCCCAACCAGTAGTTTTTCATCATCCCTAAATATATTCTTGCCCACCGATCAAGTGAATTCTTTTTTCCTTCAGATTTGTCCTGGGCACCTTTCAGAGGGTTAGAGAGAGAGGGAGACACAGAATCCGAAGCAGGCTCCAGGCTCTGAGCTAGCCGTCATCACAGAGCCCGACGCGGGGCTCGAACCCACGAACCGTGAGATCATGGCCTGAGCTGAAATCGGACGCCCAACCGACTGAGCTACCCAGGCGCCCCTCATCCATTTATTTTTGTGTTTGATGTCAGAAAGTGGTCAAGGTTCATTTTTCTGCATGTCACTGTCTAGTTTTCCCAGCACCATTTGCTGAAGAGACTGTCTTTATTTCATTGGATATTCTTTTTTGCTTTGTCAAAGATTAGTTTCCCATACGTTTGTGGGTCCCTTTCTGTGTTCTCAACTGTTCCATTGATCTGAGTGCCTGTTTTGTACTAGTTCCATACTGTCTTGATGATTATAACTATTGTAAGTATGGCTACTCTGGCTTTCTTTTGGCAACCGTTAGATGATAGATGGTTCTCCACCCCCTTACTTTCAATCTGAAGGTGACTTTAGATCTAAAGTGGGTCTTTTGTAAACAGCATATAGATGGATAATGTTTTCTTTTCCATACTGTTACCCTATATTTTTCAGTTGGAACATTTAGTCCATTGACGTTTAGAGAGAGTACAGAAAGATATGAATTTATGGTCATTGTGTTGCCTGTAGAGTTGGAGTTTCTGGTGGTGTTCTCTGGTCCTTGTTAGTCTTTGTTGATTTTGCACTTTTATTATTTTGTTTGTTTAATTAATTAATTAACTTATTTATTTATTATCTTTACTCCCCTCAAGGAGTCTCCCTTAAGATTTCTTGCAGGGCTCGTTTAGTGGTCACAAACTCCTTTAATTTTGTTTATGTGGGTTACTTTTTATCTCTCCTATTTTGAATGACAGCCTTGCTGGATAAAGAATTCCTGTGATCATATTTTTCCAATTCAGCACATTTAATATATCCTGCCACTCCTTTCTGGCCTGCCAAGTTTCTGTGGATATGTTTGCTGCAAACCTAATCTGTCTTCCTTTGTAGGTTAAGGACTTTTTTCCCTTGCTGCTTTCAATATTCTCTCCTTGCCTGAGTATTTTGTGAATTTCACTATGATATGCCTGATTAATGGTCGGTTTTTGTTGAATCTAATGGGAATCTCTGTGCTTCCTGGATTTTGATGCCAGTGTATTTTCCCAGGTTGGAAAAGTTTTCTGTATGATTTGCTCACATAAACCTTCTACCCCTTTTTCTCTCTCTTCATCTTCTAGGACCCCTATGATTCTTTTTTTTTTTTTTTAACAAATAGTTTATTGCCAAATTAGTTTCCACATAACACTCAGTGCTCATCCCCACAAGTGTCCTCCTACATGCCCATTCTCCTCCCCCCACATCCATCAGTCCTCAGTTTTTGTCAGCATTCAAGAGTCTCTCATGGTTTGCCTCTCTCCCTTTCCCCCACCATTTCCGCCCTTCTTGTCCCCCTTGTTTCTCCGTCAAGTTCCTCCTAATCCTCCTATACGTGCAAACATATGATATTTGTCCTCTGCCTGACTTATTTCGCTCAGCATAACACCCTCAAGGTCCATCCATGTTGCTGCACATGGCCAGATTTCATTGTTTCTCATTGCCATGGAGTATTCCATGGTATAGATAAACCACATCTTCTTGATCCATTCATCTGTTGATGGACACTTAGGCTCTTTCCATGTTTTAGCTATTGTGGAGAGTGCTGCTATGAACATTGGGGTCCATGTGCTCCTATGCCTCAGCATTTCTG
>NW_024082060.1:122500-243642 GCF_003009895.1 Hyaena hyaena | reverse complement strand
GGATAGAAGGAACCTACTTAAACATCATCAAAGCCATCTATGAGAAGCCTTCAGCTAACATCATCCTCAATGGGGAAAAACTGAGAGCTTTCCCCCTGAGATCAGGAACACGACAGGGATGTCCACTCTCACCACTGTTGTTTAACATAGTGCTGGAAGTCCTAGCATCAGCCATCAGACAACAAAAAGAAATCAAAGGCATCAGAATTGGCAAAGAGGAAGTCAAACTTTCACTCTTTGCAGATGACATGATACTCTACATCGAAAACCCGACAGACTCTACCAGAAGCCTACTAGAACTGATCCAAGAATTCAGCAAAGTTGCAGGGTACAAAATCAACGTACAGAAATCGGTTGCATTTTTATACACCAACAATGAAGCAACAGAAAGAGAAATCAAGAAACTGATCCCATTCACAATTGCATAAAAAAACATAAAATACCTCGGAATAAACCTAACCAAGGATACAAGAGATCTGTATGATGAAAACTATGGGACCCCTATGATTCTGATGTTATTTAATTTTTAATGAATCACTGATTTCTCTAACTCTTAAATTGTACTCTTTTGCCTTCATTTTCCTCTTTTTTTTTTCTGCTTCATTGTTGTCCATATGTTTGTTCTCTATATCTCTGATTCGCTCCTCTGCCAGGTCCATCCTTGCCATCATAGCATCCATTTGAGACTGCAGCTCAGTTAAGCATTTTTATTTCATCCTCACTAGCTTTTACTTATTTTATCTCTCCAGAAAGGGACTCTAATCTATATTCTACCCCAGCTAGGATTCTTATTATCTTGATTCTAAATTTTAGTTCATACATTTAGCTTGTATCTGTGTTAAGTCCCTGGCTGTCATTTTCCCTATTCTTTCTTTTGGGGTGAATTCCTATATTTCATCATTTTGAAGGATGAAAAGGATATAATAAGGTAAAGGCAATTAAAAGTAAAAAATTAAAAACAACACAAATAAAATCAAATAAAGGATGGCATATCTTAGGTGAGTTTTGGTCTGGTTGTTGAAAGGAGCTTGATAAATTAGAGAAAAAAGGGAAAGATTAGAAAAGAAAAAAAGGAAAAAAGAAGAAAAAAAGAAAACATTTGAAAAATTGAAAAAATGAATACAACAAAATGGAATCAAATGAAATGATGGAAGTAAAATAGAATTTAAAAAATTTACAAAAAGTAAAATATATAGTAGAAAAAATTAAAGAAAATATTTTTAGTAAAAATAGAACATAAAATTTTTTTCTCTTTCTGTATTCAAGAATAAGAAAAGAAAAAAAAAATTGAATAGATGGACCAGTGAACAGACTGAAATACTATTGAAATTACATTAGTTTCCCCTAAAAGTCAAACTGTGAAGCACTTTATAGTCTGTAAATTAAACAGGCAGAGAGATTTGTGTTCCTGAAGAGCGAGGTTGACCTAATTGAGCAGTGCTTAGTGTAATGGCTCCATTCTCCACTAGATAACACTGCTTAGTTTACTGGGGTGGATTGTTGTGGCCCATGTAGGTATGTATGTGCATGCGAGAGAGGGGTGAAAATGAGGTCACTCAGTTACCCAGACTTTAGTATCAGAACTCTGTATTCTTCCTGACTGGCAATTAAACACCCTTCATTTGTCTCTGACCTCCATCTATTCCCCGCTTTTACTGTTTGTGACCAATCGGTCAGGCTGCCAGGCAGCACCTTCCTCCTGAGTTGTATCTGAGATGCTGCTGTGGTTCCCAACCCCTCACTTCTGAGGGATTGCAGCTTTGACCCATTCTGATCCTCTAGGGGAGGGTCTCACTGAGCAATGGCAGGTGCTGGACAGCCCCCAGGAATGTTTGTGAGACCATACTGCTGCCACCTATGCCCAGAGACTGCAGGTGGGTGCCAGCCTGTCCCAGAAAACGTTCACATGATTGTGTAGCACCGTTTCAGGGATTGTGAAAAATCACAACACACATCTGGCACGAGGCTTCTTCCTTAATGTCCTTGTTCTAGCACCAACGAATTTGGTTGTTCCCTGGGGTCTGCTGGGAGCTTTGCCTATGGGGTGGCCACACAGGTTCTACCAAATGTCCTCCCAGCAGGGGAACCTCTTTTCCCTGTGTGGCCCGAGGATCCTGAGGACCTTGTTCTCTGATTCTGAGTATTCGCCTTTCCCACCAGAGCACCATCAAGTATCAAGCTGTGGAGTTTCAGACTCTGTGCTCTCCCTGTTTATAGAGTCTTAATGGAATTTAAAACTTCTCCTCTCCCCTTTCTCCCTTTTTTTGTTCAGTCCCTTGTGTACTCTTTCTTTTCTCTCCAGCTGCTTTCATGGGGGGAGGGGGTGTTCTTTTCCCATACTCTCCTCCTGTCTCCATTCTCTCTCTGCAAGTAAAAACATCTCCCTGTCCTATGAAGCTTCTCTTTCCCTCTGTTCACCTCTTCTCACTGTGTACCTGCCGAGCTCTGTGGTTCAGGTTCTACAGATTATTGTGTTAATCCTCAAGTCAGTTTTGTGAGTGTGCAAGATGGTTTAGCGTTGATTTCTCCACATTTCAGGGACAAGAGATGCAAAAAAATCTTCCTTTTTGTTCTGCCATCTTGGTCCCTCTTTCCTTCCTTCCTTCCTTCCTTCCTTCCTTCCTTCCTTCCTTCCTTCCTTTTTTCTTTCTTTCTTTCTTTCTTTCTTTCTTTCTTTCTCCTTTCTCTCTCTCTTTTTTTTTTTTAATATTTTATTTATTTCTAGGAGAGAGAGAGAGACAGCGTGAGCAGGGGAGGGTCAGAGAGAGAGGGAGTCACAGACTGAAACAGGCTCCAGGCTCTGAGCTGGCAGTCAGCACAGAGCCCGACGCGGGGCTCGAACCCACGAACTGCGAGATCATGACCCAAGCGAAAGTCGGACGCTCAACCGACTAAGCCACCCAGGCGCCCCTCCTTTCTCTCTTTATTTATGTTTTGTGGAAACAGGAGTTTGGAGCAACCTACTTGGTCAGTTTGCTGACATCACTTCTCCATATTTTGGATTATATGCAGTTTCCATATTTAAGAAATCCATTGATGTTTACCAGAAAAGTTTGCCATGGAAAGAGGATTTATTAAGAATGTGTTTTATGATTATAAAAATAATGTATTTTTGATTATAAAATCTTCAAAGGAATTTTTATATGTGAGGAGATGTCAAGTAAATAAAAATAAGCTATAATGGGATGAAACCCAAAAGAGTGGCCCTGTGTTGCTCTGTTTATTCTGAGGTGTATAGCATAGAAAGCAGCTGAAAAAAAAACTGGAAAAGCTCCTGGAACTGCAATATCTCATGAAGGGATGCAGGTAGCTATATGACAAAACAAAAACAAAAACAACAACAACAAAAAAAAACCCACACAAAATCCTGTATTACTCACTATAGCCACCATCATCATATTCATAAAATGTGCCATCATCTCTCCTATAGAGCCATAAATACAGAGTTAAATAAGAAAAATTCTTGCTCTTGAGTCACTTCAATGTATATTGGGAAAAAAATATATCAGGAGTACCCAATTGGTACCAGGAGTACCCAATTGATTGTACACTAGATTCATTTGGCTTATTTTTAACAATACTAAAATATAGACACCATTCTTGGAAAATTAGACTATGTTGAATGTTTGAATGTTAAGATGGGCACAAGTGCTGTGACAAATAGGTCCCAAAATTTTTTAGTTTAATTGAAGAAAGTATTTATAACTCATAAACCAGACCAAAATTCTAGATCATCTGGTGGGTCTTCCTACATGGAGATTCATGGAAGCAGGTTCCTTCTATCATGTGGCCACTCTAACTCCTAGAACTGTGCTGTCTAAGAAAGTTTTCCACAGTGGTGGGGATATTCTATATTCTTGCTCTCCAATATGGTAGTCACTTACCATATGTGTCACTTCAGTGGTTGAAGTATGGCTATTGTCACTGAGTAATCAAATTTTAAGTTTGATTTAAATTTAAGTTATTTAGGGGCACCTGGGTGGCTCATTCAGTTAAGCATCCAACTCTTGATTTTGGCTCAGGTCATGATCTCATAATTTGTGAGATCGAACCCCATAGTAGGCTCTGCACTGGCAGTGCAGAAACTGCTTGAGATTCTCTTTCTCCCTCTCTCTCTCTTCTCCTCTCCCAACTCCCACACAGGCGCTCGCTCTCTCTCCCTCTCAAAATAAATAAACTTTTTAAAATATAAATCTAAATTAAGGCAGCTACAGGTGGCTGGTAATTACTGTTTTGAACAGCATAGACCTAAGTCTTTTTAATTATCTGCATCATCAAAGCTAGATTTCTATGTCCGGGTTCTCTGGTCAGTCAAAGAAAAAGACTGTTCTGAGTAAGCATAGTGCATTGGTGGACCAAGCTGACACATTTCACTTCATTTCAGATTCCACTAAACAACTGCATTCACTTGATTGCACAGAAGGCTGGGAAGTATATTGCTTGGTTGTTCAGCCATATCCTGACTATAACTGCTATGAAAGAAGAGCAAGATAGATCTTGGTGTGCAACTAGTAGGTTCTCTCAGAGTTGCTAAGGACTCAATAACTAATATATTTTTAAGAGCATCCAAAATGATTCTAACGTTAAATCATGGTTGGCAACAAATAGTCCTTATAAAAGTATCTAAAGTTATCTTTTATTTAGCAGAACTCTTTCTGTTAGACTCATCTATATGGAGAGCTTAAGTAACATACTTGAGTTTTCATATGAAGTGAGTACTTCACAAATGTTATACATGTTTTATAACACATAAATGACATTGGCAAATCAAACTCACATGAGTCAAAGCTATTATCCAATATCAAGC
Organism: Hyaena hyaena; assembly: GCF_003009895.1. Taxonomy (NCBI): domain Eukaryota; kingdom Metazoa; phylum Chordata; class Mammalia; order Carnivora; family Hyaenidae; genus Hyaena; species Hyaena hyaena. Next base: position 238,835 of record NW_024082060.1, on the reverse strand, counting down.
TGCACTAATAACATTCAGGATTTAAGTAAATGCAACACAAAGATGAAGTATAGAGATTCTGGTATTCCTAGAACATCTCCTCGCACTACTTTTGTTTGGTCTTGTTTCCACAGAATTATAGCATATTCTGGCTCATATTAACATATATGGTCTCTAAGAGATGTGTGCATTCACGTCACTTAAACATAAGAGATGTTTAAGTTACAAAATACCTTCAGATAGCTGCATAGTTAGTTATCTTCAGATATATTCAAAGTTACATTTTGTGAGGAGGTATGTTTCATAAATGCATTCAGTTTCTTGCTATAGGCAATACTACATAACCAAGTGTATCCTGATGAAAACATCCCATAGATAAAGTCTCTCCTACTAGCAAACACTGTTAACTTGTTTATTTATATCTGTCATTGACCTGTCCTAGGAGATTTGACGAGGTCCCCTTTTTCCTTTCCCGTGGTGTTGCCCCCACTCCCAAAAGGAAAAAAATGAAGCATAGACATTTAGTTCTTCTATGTAGCTAAAGGTTTCACATATTCTCATTCTGCAATTCATTCAAAACAAGAATTGAACCCTTCCCATGTGCCAGATGTAGTGCTTAGGGCATCTGATGGCTTGGGTTCAAAGATCAAGGACTCTACACTAGGTATGATGATTTGGACAAAAATCAATCTCTCTAAGCCTTTGTTGATTATGTTAAATTAGGATAACACCTACCTCAAAAGGTAGTTGTGAGGAAAAGCACTAATGTAAACCACAATGTGAACTTCTAGCAACGAGTCGATGAGTTTTAGTTACTAATTTACCATTGTTATTGTTATTGATGGTAATTCCTCAAGGATGGACAGCTTGCTCTATTTCTCTGTTAGATATTAATATACCTGAAGAAAATAAATATTTTCTAGATATTATATTATGTGAAAATTTTCTTGACATGTTTTGACATCACGACTCTTTTTACTTTTTTTATGTTTTATCTATGCTCAATAGAACCTTATATTTATTATTATGCTTTAAAAATTAATTTTTAAAACCCCACAGAATTCTATTCTAAATTCTATTCTAAATTCTTAATATCTTATCTAAATATTGAAAAGACAAAACCCCAAAACTTTAAGTTCTGGGAATGTCTATATAACTAAGATATACCTTTCTAAATGACATGGTCCTAACTGAGGAGATTGGCATTATCTGATAATCATGGTACAGGATGGTAATGCTATATTTAAGATATGTGCAAAGTAGTGTGGGTGGATAGGACTGGGAAGAAAGCATTGCTTTTCTGGATCGCATCACTTCACATAGGAAATGCCATTTGTGTAGAATGCAGATTGGTGAATACTCTTGCCAGGCAGAGAAATGGGAAAAAAAAACTTTGAATTCTTATAACTCTCAGCAGAGAAACAAGATCGGCTTATAGCAGTTGCTTGAAATTGTTTGTTGGTAATTAGTAAAGGGATTGCAACATATCATGTATAACAACCTATTTAACAACCTAGGCTGCTAAAACATGTGATTCGTAGTCAAACTCCCGCGGGGGGGGGGGGACAAAACAAAGCAACAACAACAAAAAAACCCTTTATTGACACCAGCAAAGCTTTATTTTGGCACTTCTGAATACCCCCTTTCAGTAGTTTCCAAATGCATGTGCCTCAGTGTGGATGCTGAAAGAATGTCACATCTCAGTTGAATGAATTCACGCCAGCTAAATCAGAAGACACCTAGTTTACACCTCCATATTGGCAACAATGAATAACAAATGGTAAACAGAATTCTGACATCAAATAGAAGGAAATTAAAGGCTCTGTCTTAGTCTACTTATTTTTCATGAGCAAATAACTCAATACAGTTGAATGATGGTTTCTAAAAGTCTGTTGAAGTAACAACCTAGTTAGGGTATGGTACAGAAAACAACTCAGTAAAACTCATGTAAACTGACTGTTTTCAAAACTTGAGACTTTTTCTTTTCATTTTCCCTCTCTAACTACTAAAACAGAATCCAGGAAGGGACATTAACAATTTTTATTTTCTAAGAGCATCTCTTCTTGGCAAAGCACAAATTATGCGTCCCAGTTTTGTTGTATTGAGCGTCTTGTGTCTGTTGTTATCTTTTAAGATTTCATTTCTCCACTCTAGGGATTTAAAATGCATCATTGAGACCACCATCTTAAGAATTTCCTATTTCATGCACATGCACATGCACTCACATCCATGCACATGCACACAATTTATGTATATTATATGTATTACATATACACTATATGTAGTATGTAATTACTATATCTGTATTTTTATATGACATTCCTATACCTCAGCCTTTGGCTAATAGTATGTTCATTTATCCTTAAGTGTTATCCAAAGTTGAGATTCTTTTTGACTTTATAAAGAAAGGATCTGAATATTTGTTATCATAAATTCCATCAAGGTTAATGTAAGAACACTGAGAATTTCTTCCCAATAGACTCACAAGTAGTTGGGGTGCTAATGCTGCTGCTTCTCTGCTACCACTTCCCAATTCCCACCAAGATCTTCAGCTCAGGAATGAGACTGACTGTATTGGATTTTTGACTGTTATCACTTACTTCCTTTAGGAGTTTTAGACAATTTTTCTCAGCCATTTTTGTATTTTCTATAAAATAGAGACAATTATAGAATTTTTGTGGGGATTAAAATGAATTATTGAGTACATAATATATAACAGACCCTGGTACTTAGTAAGCACTCAATTAATGTTAGTTGTTGTTTTGTTAGTATTATCATTAGTCTTCTAAGCATAATTTAGGGAAGTCGGTTATTCAGTGGGTATAGAATATCACAACCAAATAAGCCCACTACTTATGGTACTGTCTGTTTTCAATGACACAAAGCCAGTACACAATGCTCAATTATAAGCTTTTAAACTTGTATTATTAAAGGTCTGTGTGATAGTTAATTTTATGGTCAACATGGTCAGACTGTGGTGTCTAGCTTGGTCAAACATCAGTATAGATACTCTGTGAAAGTATTTTTTGGGTATGATTAACATTTAAATCAGTAGACTTTGAATAAGGCAGATTATTCTTCGTAATATGGTGGGCCTCATCTAGTCAGTTGAAGTCCTTAAAAGCAAAGAACGAGATTTCCCAAAGAAGAAGTAATTTTGTCTCAAGACTACAACACTTACTGAGTTTTCATTCTGGTTGACCTGCCCTGTGCATTTCAAAATTAAGATTATAATATCAACTCAAGTTAATTTTCAGCCTTCTGACTAGCCCTGCAGATTTCAGACTTGCAAGCCCCCACAATCATATGAATCAATTCCTTAAATAAATAAATAAAAATTTTTGTTGTTTTTCTAAAGAACCTTGATTAATACAGATTTTACCAAGAATTATTCTAGAAGTAAAGAATCTTAAGGATGAGTTCTCTGAATTGGTTCTGGTGTTTCTGGAATTGTTTCCTTAATCCGATTACATCTCGTGGTATTAATAACTTTATTTCCAGTAGTAAAGAGAACACCGATAGTTCATGACATGATGTGGCAGTAGAGATATACAAGGTAGCACCATGTGGTGATAATCAGATATTTACAATAAACAAGGCTCTGAATGATCATGCATTTGATACTCTACAAGATTTTTATCAAACTAACAAACATAATGAGATTGACTAGTTGCTCCTGATTTAACTGAAGAAAATGAGAAAGGGATGAGCTAAGGGATTCAAATACCCAACCCCAAAGCTGCACAAATGATTTGAAAACCTCTATGTCTCCTGGAAAGGAACCTCTATTTCCTGTCACCACAGAGCTGAAATCAGACCTAAAATCTCATTCTGTAAGTGACAGACTTACAACAAAATGAATTCCCAACTTGTCAGGGTCTACTATTAAAGTGAGAGCATTGCTTGGGATGAAATAGAATCCTGATAATGGGAATGGGGATATATAAGAAGACTTTGATGACACTGAAGAATCTGCAAAATTCTGCTGAATCATTTTTGCCAGTAGAAATAGTTCTTCCACTCCTGTTTGAGTAGGTTAACACAGCTTTGCCTGAGGATTATGCGATGGTCTCATGTGAGGTAGTTTCCTTGCAAGACATGGTTGATTCTCCTCAGGACCCACCTCTACCATCCTTCATTGCTTCTAGACCTATAACTAGGCTGAAGTCCCAAAAGGCTCTTAATGGTGAGGTATAAATTGTGACCCATGAAGAGACGCACCACACTCCTAAGAACTACCTTATTTTTCCCATTTATATAGACAGATAGCCAAAGAACAAGAGTGAGAATGGATAGTAAGGGTGTGGGATAATGGTGGAAGAAACACAAAGTTAGGTAAGGCCTACTAAGCAAAGATTCTAGATTTAATATTGCAGCTTAGAGGGTTAGAAAGGGCTCTAAGATTTGTTTGTTTAGTTAACCAAATATAGACCAAAAGATGGCCTATACTATATTAAGTTGAAGTAACAAACCTGCTCTAATATGCTATAGCAGAATATAGCCAAAGTCTTAGGGAAATTGAATTTTTAAAGAGAATTTATCATGTGAGACTTGTTCACCTGCCCTGAGAGAATCCAGAGGACATACCTTTCACTAAAACCATGAGAAATGCATTGTGAATTTGACCCTGCGTCCTTACAGAGCTCTGTGACTCTTCTCTGATTCCACTCACTGATTCTATTCTTCTGGAGATTCTTGACTAATACAACATGTGATTAAATTTTAGTTTTAATTACAAGGAACTCAAAAACAAAAGAAAAAATAAAGAAGACAAAGATTGGGTTTGGAGCCCAGCTTTCCCATTTATTATTTGACCCTCTGTCAGTATTCCTCACCAAGCCTCAGTGTTCTCATCTGATTATTGGAGATGAAAACACTTGACTAGTGACATTATATGGATCAGATATTAAGGATACTTTCTTTATGTAACCTGAGAAATACTCCTAATGAATGCAGTTAAATTCAGAAAAATTGTGTTTTACTCTACTCGACTACTAATACCTAATTTTCACATTGTGACATTTATTTTGGGCCATTCCAACAGGTTTTTGAGGCACTTCATGAATTCACAATTTAACAAGACCGAGAATTGTTTGTTGTAGATTATTTAAATGAAAGGAGCATGGTCCATGCCAAGTGTCCAAGAGAAATCTAATGTGATACACGTTAAAAGCAAACCAGGTAAAATTAATTTAATAATATATTTTATTTGACCCAATATAACATATCATTTCAGAAGCAATAATATAAACAAATTAATGATATATTTTTCACTTTGTTTTCCACACAATATCTACAAAATCCAGTGTGAATTTTGTATTTACAGCAGATCCCGACTTGTACCGGCCACAGTTTAGGTGCCCCACACTCACATGTAGCTAATGGCTGTTGCATTGGCACAAGTCTAGGCTATTCCACAAGGCAAATCCCATTGTTCTTTACTCTGCACCAAGCGCTATTACCCATCTACACTCATGTAGAATAAACATAACTTGTTCCAAATTCCATGTAAAATCACTAATTGATTGTCTTACAATGAGAGGCAATGGGAGACTAAGGGGAATCATACTCAAATATTACTGTTACTTTTGTCACTTCTGAGTTCGAAGGAAAGAGAGGCACATTTTTCTCCTTTTCCTTCTTCCCCTACATTACATATTGGGTTTATCAATCCTCCATATCACTTTTCCTCTAAATAATTTTGTCACTCCTTTTAAAAAATGCTGTAATTACTATACAAGAGTTAATTAAACTGTAATTTGATTTTGGATTTTAACACGCAGCCTAGAGTATAATTCTTGTGTAATGGCCCCTTTTCTGGTCATATGCTTTCATTTATAAAGAACAGCTATGCAATATCTGTGTCATCACACGTAAGTGACTATAATCACCATTGATAGGTGTGCTGAAGTTCATTGAATTGAAAAGCAATTTTTGCATGTTGCAATTTAGCAAGGAGCTGTTTCTTGGGAGTGATGCAATATTAAAACAATGCAGAAAATCTCAGTAAAAAGAAGTCCCCCCAAATCTTAATAAATGAAGGTGCACAGCTCTAAGTGTCCTCACTCTGTTTTTGAGCTTTCTTAAAGAGCTCAAGGCCAGATTCAAAGAAATTCTAAGCATAGCATTACTTAACCTTGTTGATATTACTTGGGATCAAGGTGGCCAAAGTAGTAAACACTATGCTAAGGTTTAGCTAGAAAGAGAAAAAAGGAAACCAATCATTTTCTAATTCACTAGCTTAGTTAATAAGTGCTTCAAGAAACATTTACTACATTTAAGCCAACATTCTACAAAAAGCCAGTGGAAGTTAGAATATTATATAATTGTCCACAGAACTTGAAATTACATGAGAAGAAAAGAAATCAACACAAATAACTATAGTGCAAAGCAGTATGAGAAATGTGTCAATAAGAACTAGATTGTTCAGAAGAACACTTTGCTTGCTTAAACAATCAGAGGACACTTCAAGAAGAGGAGCATGAGAAGTGGGTTATTTTAAATGTGTGAGAATTGGGAAACAATAATTTCACTGTGGTTGGATTATAGGGTTTAACTAGAAGGGAGGGTTCCTAACAAACTAAAAGGGTAGGATGAGATGGTTGCATGCCATACAAGGAAAGTTGAGCCTTATTTGGCAGACTAAGGGAAACAAAGGCTAAAGCAGTTAGGTTGCTCTGGAAGGCTTGTTTTGTGCCATGACTGATATGGTGATTTAGGAGCATTTTTTTCTAGTAGTGACATCCACAGTGAAGAAGGCAGTAAACATTGGTCTGAGTAATATTTTTTTTTTTTTTGAACTATCTCCTCAGGCAAGGGAAAGTAAAGCAAAAATAAATAAGTGAGACTACATTAAACTAAAAAACTTTTGCACAGCAAGAGAAACCATCAACAAAATGAAAAGGCAACCTACAGAATGATAGAACATTTTTGTAAGTCATATATTTGATGGGGCCCTAGGTTGCTCAATTTGTTAAGCATCTGACTTTTGACCTTGGCTTAGGTCATAATTTCATGGTTTGTGAGTTCAAGCCCCACATCAGGCTCTGCTCTGACAGTGCAGAGACTGCTTGGGATTCTCTCTCTTCCTCTCTCTCTGTCCCTCCCCTCAAAACAAATAAATAAACTTTAAAAACAGAATGAAAAAATATATCTGATATGGGGTTAAAATCCAAAATATATAAAGAACTCATACAACTCAAGGACAAAAAACAAATAATCTAATTTAAAAATGGGCAAATCATATGAATAGACATTTTTTGAAAGAATACAGAAGGTCAACTGGCACATGAAAAGATTCTCAACATTACCAATCATCAAGGAAGTGCAAATCAGAACTACAATGATGTATCACCTGCCAGAATAGCTAATACCAGAAAGAAGAAATAATAAGTGTTGGTGAAGGTGTGGAGAAAAGTAAACCTATGTACATTGTTGGTGGGATGTAAATTGGTGCATCAAGTATGGAAAGCAGAATGGAAGTTTCTCAAAAAATTAGGAATAGAACTACCATAAGACCCAGTAATTCCACTTCTGGGTGTTTTTCCAAAGAATACATAAACACTAATTTGAAAGATACATGCACTTCCATGTTTATTGCAGTATTATTTACAGTAAGCAAGATATGGAAGCAACCTAAGTGTCCATTGATAGATTAATAAAGAAGATGTGGTATATATACCTGAGGGAATATTACAGAACCGTGAAAAGGAATGAAATTTTGTCATTTATGATATGGATGGATCTAGAAGATGTTAAGTGAAATGAGTTAGGCCTAGAAAGACAAATACTGTATGATTTTACTTATATGTGGAATCTAAAACAAGCAAACAAAGCAAAATAGGAACTGACTCATAAATACAGAGAACAAACTGATGGTTGTCAGAGGGATGGGTGGCAAAGGGATGGTGAAGTAGGTGAGGTGGATTAAGAGGTACAATTTATAAAAACAAATATGTTGTAGGATTGTACCATACAGCATAGGGAGTATAGTCAATATTATTGAAATAATATTGCATGGTGGCCGGTGGTATCTAAACTTATGGTGATGATCATTTTGTAATGTAATGCTTACTCAGTATTCTGTACCCTGAAACTGATATAATGTTGTACATCAACTATACTACGTTTGAAAAAAAGAAAAGATATCCACATCCTAATTCCTAGAACCTATAAATATTACCTGATATGGTAAAAAAGAAAAATATTTATGAATGTTATTAAGTTAAAGATACTGAGATGGGGAGATTAACCTGGATGATCAAGATAGGCTTTTATGTGTCCTTATAAGAGAGAGGCAGGAGAAGAAACACAGACAGGAGAGAAGGTGGTGAGACCAGCTTAGCAAAGAGAGATTTGTGAGCCATGAAGATGGAGGAAGGGACCATGAGCTCAACTATGGCTCATTCAATAGAAGACATGCTGGGAAAGGCAAGATGGTGAATTTTTCCATAGTGTATCTGGGGATAGTTTTGACCAAGTGACACATATATCAGACTTCTGGACTCCAAAACTGCAACAAAATAAATTTGCATTTTTTAAGCCACCTAGTTTGTGGTGTCATAGAAGACACTCTGAGAATGTGGGAAAGTCAGAGCTGGAACACAGAGGATGGGTTCTAGGAAACAAGCAAGGGTCTGAGGAGTCGAGGGTCTAGGAAACAAGCAAGGGTCTGGGGAGTTTGAGGGTATGTGTGCAGGAAAGAAAGAGAGGAAAGGGGGAAAAAGAAACAAGCTTTAGGAGGTGTCCACACAGGGGTCAACAGGAGAAAAAGGGGGCTAGCAAGTGAAACTAGAAATAGATGTTGAAGACTGATGAAGAAAGCCAATGTGGTGGTATTTTCATGAAGGATCAGATCACCAAGGTTTAAAACAAGAAAAACCGAAACAAAGAGAAAAGATCTTTAAAAATGTTCTAGAAGATGTAGCAGGGTGGAAAGCTGATGGACATTCCTAGAGAGAATTCACACAATACCATTCAAAGTAGCTGAAGCTAAGGAGAGTATCTGCTGTCAGAACATAAGAACTAGCACAGGATTGCTGCTGCCTCCGGTATTTCAGAAGGATCTTCCTTCTGAAGTGCACAGTTTGTTCTTTTAATCTGTAAAATAGAATATTTGATACACACAGTAAAACAAGGGGAATTTTTAAAATTCAAAGTGAATCTTTAAGTAAAATCCGTGCTTTTCAGGAATCAAATTTTAGTGAATTTGAGCCCACTTTGAGGTTTTTGTGTACTGTTCGTTTTCAAGCTTAGATGGAGATCTGGGCCCAGCTATAGTCTAGGAAAGGCAATAAAAAAGAAACAGCAGCAACAAGGGATTCTACTACACAGAATAACATTGGTCATTACTGGAGTAACCGTATCTGGCCAGGTAGCAATGTTATTGTGAGAAAGGCAATGTTTGTGCCAACAATTCTGTTTGTTTCCACCTCCATTCCTTCCTTACTCTGTTGTCCCTGCTCTGTGCCCTGGGAGGCTGACCTCTGCCCACTCTGTCACCCAGGCTGTCTTGCCAGTTGGCTACTGGGAAGTATGGGCAGAGCAGCCAGCAGGGGAAGAAGTTGAGGCTCCTTCCTCATCACTACTGTGTGTATGGATTCTGGTTCCCTGCCAGTGGCTAGGTCTTTCCTTGATTACAGCTCCTGCCGGGCAGTCCCCACTCCAACCACCCCTGCTCTCCAGTAAAACTATTCATTCCATTGTGCTACGGCTCAAGGAATGGTAACCACTAGTCCCTGAATGTCCTATCCCTTGTTTTTTCCTTGAATTTTCATTAGCATCTCTTCATTTGAACCATTTGGGTTAACATATGTTTCCTGATAGGGCCACTCATAATCTAATGGTTAAATGCCAGTGTTCACAGACTTCATCTTTCATTCTCCACCAGCCCATTAAGAGAACCCTCCCTTCTCCCCCACCTCCTAAATGCAAGATATCCTTTCATGCCTACGAAAGGTTACTCTGAGCCAGGTAGCTAAGGAACAGAGAGGGAGAGAGGAGAAATGCTTTCCTGGAGTATATTTGTAGAACAAAACAGTATAATAATGTGGTAGGGGTGAGTGGGAAAGGGAAAGGACATTTTGGGGGCTTGCTGTGGACTCTGAAGCTAGACACCCTCCACAGATTTTTAGAAAACAATACTAAGTCTCTACTTACCTTGGTTGTTGATCTGTTTCTCTGTCTAAAACTCTGATACCTGAGTAAATCAAATGGATTCAGATGTGTCAGGCATTCCTTTTTGAAACTGCATCTTTTTTCCACTCTATAAAGTGAAGCTTTTTCTCAGCAGAATTAGGTTTCTCAAAGCCTCTTCACCCCATTCCACTCTTTATCTCCCTACCCCCAAGAAAAGGGCATACTTTGATTGCTATTATAGCAACGTAGACTTTCTCATGGTAACCCTTTCTGAATGAATGGGGTGGTGGCACAGCAAGTCTGTTTACCAGAGTGGTCCATGGGTTTTAGAGGCCATGCTTGCACTACTTATTTAGCAAGCACAAACTGACACAAACTGACATTTAGCTGACACAAACTGAAGAAATTCACATCATTAGTGATCTCCTCCAGCACCACCTTGGGTTTAATTTCAGGCCCGTGCCTCACTCAGTGCTTTTTCATTGTTTGATTTTTGATGTCCATAAGGAAGAATCTTATTCATTTGCTCCCTTAGACAGTTATTTCCTAAGTTTTCACAATTATGGCTTCCTTATTCCAGGACTCTGGATGGCATCCTCTCATTATCAACATCTGATGACAAAGTAATTTTTGCTATCCTTAAATGCCTTTTTGGCCTCTTTTTATTTTTTCAGGCATGCATTTATCTTATTGTCATTCAATTTATGTTTTTTATGTTACAAGCACAACTTTAGAGTTGAAAATATCATTAAAGCTCATCAATTGAGCCATCCATTTATTCCCTTGAATTAGTATCAGAAAATACGAGTCTCAGACTAGTTCAATGATTTTCCCAAGATAAGACAGTTAATTATTGAAAAGTACAAAACTAGAACCTAATCTAGAGAAGGTTTTCTCCAAGAGAAAAACACCTTTTGGATGTAGGATTTTTTTCATCTCTTTCAGAGTTTGATTTATTGTACCTGCATTTATTCCTTTAACAATACAAATGACAATAACACAATATCTGGGTATTAAACCTCTGGGAGTTTGTTTTGTATTCAGAACATTTACTCTGATCTTTTCATTTCCTATGAACTGTATTTACAGTAAAAATAAACAGGTTTTTACATGTCATCTCACCCAACTCAAATAGAAGTCAAGATCAAGTAAGTGATGGATTTGAGAGCCAGAATAGGCAGGATACGCTAAATGTGTACTGAGAGTTTCAGTAAACGAGTCAATCTGTAGAAATGTATTGTGTAGCTATGAGACAGCAGTTCAGTGTAGCAAGTGCATAACTGCTATAGGTGACATAGATGCGATGCATTTTCGATGATTTCATCTTCCATGAGCTTAGAGTCCAAAAAAAAAAAAAAAAAACCCAAAACAAAACCCTGAGTGTTAAATACATCAATTTGAGACCCAAAAGGACAAAAAAGCACATGTATAACAGCCTTAGAAATCTAATGTATGTGACTAAATATGTGTGATTTGTGAAAATTTATTTCTTAAGAAAACAACCTCTTTCATTTAAATTATATAAGGAGAGATTAAAGAAACACAATGGCAAAATATTTAATATATCTAGTGGTATACATATTACAGATATATAAATAGACATATACATGTAGACCTGTAATCTCTGACATCTTATTTTTGACCCTGTTTTGACATAGACCTGGGCCCTAATCCTTCTGCATTTCACCCTGCTTTGTCAGAATGTAATCAGTCAGGTTCTGACCCTTACATTTTGCTCTTGGCTGGAGATAGCACCAAACTAACTTCCAAATGCTTATCTGGATTTTTCTGATAGGGTCTTACTAAATAACAGAGGCATTGAACAAGAGCTTGTCAATACAGTAATTTATTATTACACTATTATCTGAGAATAACTCTACCCCAAACACAGGTAACAGCGACTCCGAAGGACTGAGCCCTGATATTAATCCTATGCATCTTTGTTACCTCTTGCTCAATCAAAAACTGTCCATTTGCAAGGCTGCCTCTATGTTGCTCTAGTGTAATCACATTTTTTAGCCTCTCCAGATCTGCCCTCCACACGTCTAGCCCTTCATTTTACTCCGTAAGCGTCACTGGATGGATGCATCACCGGGCTCCCATGTCTTCCAGTTCCTAGTCAGTTCAACTGATGGACAGTCAGCAGATCAGAAAAAACAAAGAGAGTGAGGCTCAGATACATATTCCTCTAGATTCATTCCTGCAGGGTTGCTTTGGGTTCTTGAATCCTTTGATGATCACTGCCTCTTAAACACTCCTGTCTACAAACTCTCTTCATATGCTCCCATGCTTTACAGTAACTTCTCCCTCCTCTCAGCCCTTTGAGGCTAGGGTTGGTTACATTTCCATGGTTACTAGGTTTGAGCTACTGCACTATCTCTTGAGCTACGCATTCTGCTCACACTATTGTAAATAGTGCCTTATTAAAAGTAATTCAAATTATCCTAGTCTAAGTACATCATGTTTCTTATTATGGTCCTGACTAATACACCTCTCTTAAACTATTGCATCCCTCACACAAAAAGTCATTGTTTCTCTTATTCTTCAGTTTTCACAAATTCTCAGAAAGTTTCAAGATCTTTATGCTGGATGACTTAGGTGAGAACTTGTGATTTTTTTTTTCCATTATCAAATTCTTTTGGTGGAGACAGCACTATAGCCCACTGATACTCTAGACATTTGAGGGTAAGACAGTGGTGATTCAATTTTTAGAAAGTACTAAATCTTGTGCTAAAAAAGCCGCCTAGGTGGCTTAGTCGGTTGAGCGTCCAACTTTCGCTTAGGTCATGATCTCGCGGTTCGTGGGTTCGAGCCCCGCGTCGGGCTCTGTGCTGACTGCCAGCTCAGAGCCTGGAGCCTATTTCAGAGTCTGTATCTCCCTCTTTCTCTGACCCTCCCCTGCTCACGCTGTCTCTCTCTCTCTCCTAGAAATAAATAAAAATATAAAAAAATTTAAAAAAGGTGATGTGAGTAGATACAGGCAAATTTGACAGTAAGAATATGTTCCAATTTTCTTCAAGTTTTTGACTACTTAAAAAATTTAAAGCCAAGTCTTTAGAAATCGCTCCATTAATAAGTCAATAGGAGTATCTGGTTGGCAAATGTGGAGTGACATCTTAAGTTATAAGAAACGTATTAAAGCCGACTAGTCCATCTCTTCTGCCAATGTGATTAAGGGAGATCTGAGGTCTGCATGATCTTTTCACTTTGGTTGTTTTCTTGAAGGCATTGGGGCAGAATGGTGAGGAGACTTAGTCGCAGATTCTTTAGAATGAGCTACAGTAGATAAAGGTCCACTATTAGGAATAACGAAGACTAGTGAATCTTTTATTTTAATTAACTGGTACGAAACTGTGACTATTGCCACTGAACTTGAAGATGGACTTGTTAACTCTTTGAGGATATGTCTATTCAAGTTGGAGATGAGGAGCTAGCCATCATTGATTGAGGGATGAACAGGCTACCTTTACCTGAATGCCGGGCAGGTCAGGGCATGAGAGATAGAAGAAAAATAAACTCATGTACTTCGACACTAACCATTAGCAGTATTTGTCCTAGACTGAACAAGACTTGAGATATATTGAAAATTAGCTTATGTGATGACCCTCATCCTGATGCCCTCCACCTTCCTTCTGAAAGTAGAAAGTAGAGATCTTGCAATGGAATTCATAAATACTCTGGAATGTCCATTTAGACTACCCTAACTAAACTTCTATAGATTTTGTGTGGTTTGGTACAAATTAGAATTAATTCTAATTGAATCTACAACTTCGTTTACATACAAGCTTCTCTTATGTTTCTGAAGGATACATTTCACTTAATGAACATGTTTGTGTCTATCAAAAAGGGGAAAAAAAAACCCTCCCTCTTAAAGAATCCTGAAAATAATCAACATGTAATCTTGGTTAAGTTTTCCAAGTTATTTATCTTAAAAGGAATGATGAAAGATTATGCCAGTTAACTGGGCATATAGTACAATTGATAATATGCTTTTCAATTCTAGAATTAATTTTAAGTACAAAAATTAATTTTCATTACTTAGAGAATTCATGGAAATAATTCTAGGATAGATCAATATGCATAACAACAAAAGTTGCATGATAACTACTTTCTGAAATAACAACACTTTGAAAATGAAATAAGACATTGTTTGTGGATAGATATTGTTGACTTCTGAATGGTTTGAATGTCACGTGCCTCTTCCACAAACAATGTAAAATACACAAGTGTGAAAAAATATATATGAAAATCCATACAGCTTATTTTGATTATATGAAGAAGCAAATCAAGGGATTCTTCTTTTTTTTCAAAAAAAATTTTTTTACAAATAGTTTATTTTCAAGTTGGTTTCCATATAACACCCAGTGCTCATCCCCACAAGTGCCCTCCTCCATGCTCATCTCCTCCCTCCCCCGACATCCATCAGTCCTCAGTTTGTTTCTCAGTATTCAAGAATCTCTCATGGTTTGCTTCTCTCCCTTTCCCCCACCATTTCCCGCCTTCATCTCCCCCATGGTTCTCAGTTAAGTTCCTCCTAATCCTCCTATGTGTGCAAACATATGATATTTGTCCTTCTCTGCCTGACATTTCGCTCAGCATAACACCCTCAAGGTCCATGCATGTTGCTACACATGGCCAGATTTCATTGTTTCTCATTGCCATGGAGTATTCCATGGTATAGATAAACCACATCTTCTTGATCCATCAATCCGTTGATGGACACTTAGGCTCTTTCCATGTTTTAGCTATTGTGGAGAGTGCTGCTATGAACATTGGGGTCCATGTGCTCCTATGCATCAGCATTTCTGTATCCCTTGGGTAAATTCCTAGCAGTGCTATTGCTGGGTCATAGCGGAGTTCTATTGTTAATTTCCTGAGGAACCTCCACACTGTTTTCCAGAGGGGCTGTACCAGTTTACATTCCCACCAACAGTGTAGGAGGGTGCCCGTTTCTCCACATCCTCGCCAGCATCTAGAGTTCTCTGATTTGCTCATTTTAGCCACTCTGACTGGCATGAGGTGGTATCTCAGTGTGGTTTTGATTTGTATTTCCCTGATGAGGAGGGATGCTGAGCATCGTTTCATGTGTCTGTTGGCCATCTGGATGTCCTCTTTGGAGAAGTGTCTGTTCATATCTTCTGCCCTGTCTTCACTGGGTTGTTTGTTTCTCGGGGGTGTAGTTTGGTGAGTTCCTTATAGCTTTTGGATATTAACCCTTTATCTGATATGTCATTTGCAACTATCTTTTCTCAAGGGATTCTTCTAAATTAAAGTGTCCGATGTAGGATTAGCAGAGGCAAATGGTACCATGAATAAATATTTTGTATTTCTTCTCTTGTGTCACAGGGAGGTTTTAATTTTGCCACTCAACACAAGGATTCAGCTGTATCCATAGGTCAATGGAATTAAAGTTGTAGACTTATTCAAAGAAAGATCTCCAAAGCCAATGTGACAACCAAGGATGATTACACCAAGATCATAGATGTGATTGTGGAAACATTCAACTCTTTTATTAAAAGAAGAGATCATTTGTAGGGTGCAAGGTTTTGGAGCCACACATATTTGTGTTCAAAAGATTTTCCTTACATACCATCTACGTGACTTATAAAATTTGCTTTACATCCTGACTTTCTCACATCCCAACTATACACAGAGATAATTAGAGTTTCAGTGTTAGGTAGGGTAACATCAGCAGGCTTAGCAGAATAAAGGAAATATCATGAATTTACCATAGAAGTATTGGATCCAAAAGTGCAATTTAGAAACATCAGTGCTGATGGATAGAAAATGTAATAGGTTGGAAACTGGTGCAAATGTGATCAAAACAGGCCTCTGAGGACAGTGGGCTATGGATTCAAGTAGCTAAGATGGAAGGCAGGTCACCTTATACTCTGTTCCCTTCATCTCTTCCTGTCTCTGCTTCTTTCCTTCCTTTTTACCCTCTCCTCATCTAGTATTCAGAATATCCATTTGAGGATAGGATAATTTCATCTCCTCTATGGAAGTTATGCCAACCCCTCCCTTCCCCCATCTCTATTTTATTTATTTTCTTTAATGCTGCAATTGTCTCTAGAAACATTATCTAGATCATTCTCCTCCTCCCCTCTCCTTACTCCTTCTCTGCCTATTCCTCTTCCTATCTTTCCTTCTTCTACTCTTATGCCTCCTTCTCCTTCTTTTTTTTAAAGTAGCCCTCCCTCACTATTTTCTATATGGAAACAAATGTCATAGTTTGCACCATCAGAGGAGGGGGAGTAAAATCCTGTCTAAGTAGTATTACAAAAAGGATGTGGGCCTTGAGGACGCACTGAAATAGTTTTGGGGATCCTTCAAGAAGACCATGTACCACTCTTTGAGAACCATTGGCTTAGGACCATTACTCCTGTATCCTTAGTAAATTTTCTTTTCTTTGGAATTTTATTGACATTTCTCCAACAATTCGTGGCACCATCACTTTTGAAGCAAATTTTGCCTGTGTTCATTTTTTTCTACATCTCTTGTATTCATTTTCCCTATACTTATTCAAAATTACCATCATCTCTTTATTTTTCATTAATATACATAAAATTTTCTTTCATTGTTCTTGACATTAAATCACTTAAACAGGATATTTAAGTAACTGGAAAATTTTCTACTATTACATACTTAAATAATTTTTCTGTTCTATGTGTTGTTTCCCCTCAGAGAAATTACCATGTACAAGTTGGGTCATATTTACTGTCCATTTATATTATCTTTTCTCTAATTGTAGTAATCACTGTCTTTTCCCCACTGCATGATTATCTCAAGACTTTCACCTATATTAGAAATCCAATTTTTCAGCCATGTCTCTTCTGTTTCTTGCTATTTCTCATGTATTTGTTAGCTTAATATTTATGTCATTTGCATCCTCAGTTTGAACCCTTAGCTCTGAAATCTTTTTGTGTGATGGTTTTATCATTTTTGTCTTTGAGATTACTGTCTTTGATTTTACTGAATTATACTGTAAGTTATTTTCTGTAGTAAACTACTCATGGTAAATTTTATGTGTATTCTTTTGTCACATTTTCTCTTGCAGAGGCTTCTTTACCTATGCCTTTTGGGTCTTATACTTTGTTCTTTCCTCTTATTTCCTTTCTTCTTCCATCCCTCCCTCTCTCCCTTCCTTCCTCTCTCTCTTCTCTCCCTCCCTCCCTTCCTTCTTATCTTCCTTCCTTCCTTCCTTCTTCTATAGTGCTTCTGCATAGTTGCTATGTGTTTCTTTTAGTTCTTTAGCTCATACTTAATGTTCTTTCAGACAATATTTACTTTGATACATACAAGATTGATAACTTCTCTTCACACTCTGTCCAAGGCTTGTTTTTCTTCCACTCTACACTGTAATTTGGAGGTTGTTTCCTTGAGCTCTATTTTCTCCTCTATAACCTGATAGGGCTGGAGCCCAGGAGAACTCAACTGGGCTATACGGAAGCCATGCACCTTTGTTCTTGGATGTTCTCCTCCTGAGATGGGTTAATGTTTTTCTGACAGGATTGAGATTACAGAGAGCTCTATTTTCAAGGGTTTCACTGATAATTTACCTGTAATTCTACACATCACTTTTTGTCCAGTTTTTTTTTTCCTGGATTGAGAGATATTAATGCAGTTTCTCAGTATTTTTTTGTCATATCAATTTTTTTTCCTTACTCTGCTTCTGAGAGGAGGTTTTGAGAGGAAAAGGGAGAATCTCCAGGCTTCCCAGAGTCATTCTGAAATCTTTCTTTGGTTACAACTTTTAAACGTGACAGTATGGGGTTATTTCTAACTCCCTTTCTTTTTGCTGCTAATTAGTTTTTTGCTTTTGTTGATACTTTTACTATTTTGGTTTCTTCTTGGTTATTACTGCTCACCCCATTAGACATTAGGGACAGATCATTTGTCAATCTAGGTTTACTTCATCGTATTATGTACCTATTAGTCTTTAGTAAAATTGACACACTTGACTAAATCTTCAAGGTTTATGCAAGTGTTCCAGGACAGAGTACTTGATGGGATGCTGAGAAATTTTTAGCCATTTTCAGTTGTAGCAGTTGGTGACTTTCTAGCCTTTGGGTGGCTCGTTTTAATATTCATCTACATATAACATTGCACTGTCTTCTTTTTAAAAATAGTCTCTCATTTGGAAAATACCTTGTAAATGTCTTCATAACTTCTTTCTGTTGAATTGACCAACTGAGATTAATATCTAAGGCTGTCATCATGAGTGCTATACACAGAAATTCTCCTGTGAGGCTTTAGAGTCCCCGTGTGCTGTAAAAAGTTAAGCCTTCCATATGAAAGTCTTATGTGCAAAGTCAATCTCATGAAGGATTTTGAATGGTCTGATAATCTTGAACACTGTTGAGTAAGCTTCATATAAAGTCTCAGCAGAGGTGGATCAACGTTTTGAAGATTATTTAGGGATTTTTATGAAAAATTACATTATATATATATTTTTTAAAAATACAGGGCTTTGGAAGTAACCCATGCAATTGAAGCTTAGACTTTATTGACTTTGTAAACTCGCCCCTAGAGCTCATGGAAAGATTCTCTCACGTAAACTCAGCCCCAATTTTATCTCCTGATATTACCTCCAAAGGGTGACCATGTTTGAGAAAAGTGAGACCAAGTGTGTTTGGGCTCTGAACCTTATTGTTTTACCTTCCTCTAGGGTTCTGATGTGTCTGTGCACAGCAAGCTTCAGCCTCCTGATGGCCCTACTTTGTCCCTGTTACTTGCCTTCTTTCCTAGTTTTCTGACTAATCTCTTATTTATCTCTAGATTTGGAACCCATTTTTGACTCAGTTGGCTAGTGTCTAGATATTGTGTTTGCCCTTTGCATCTCCAGTTCATTTATAAACTGGATTCTTTTCCTGTAATGTTATATGGGAAACGCTAGCCTGACATGACACTGACACTGAACATGACCACTTTATAGCTATTCCTAAAGTCTCCTGCTGTTATACACCAGATATTAATACTCTGGGTATAAATTCTGGTTCTTTTTAAGAGTTTTGGTTCCCTTTGCCTTCTTTGTACAGTGTCATAGGGACTTCTGGCTTGAAGTTAAGTCTTATTGTTAAAATTGTATCTCTAGGTAAGATTCTACCTAATCCATACTGCTTATCCTTTTCTGTTAGTCCAATATGGTTCCAATTTCCTTGAGATAAAGCACATAGATTAATAAAAGATCCATCTTCATATCACAGCCATTAGTGAATTTCTGTATAAGCAATATTTTGACATATCTTATCCTGGGACTTTTGAATATGATAACAACTCCTGGGATTCCCTGCCATGTATAATCAGGAATACCTAATGCCAGATGATAAGAAAAGTTGTGAAATTTCTGAGTCATTTTATGTTGAATTTCAGACTGGCATATTTTTCTCAAGTTATCCTTTATTTTATAGACTTTGAAGAACAGAGAGTTGGTGACCCTCCAAAGCAGAGTAGGGGTTGACTTGTTTAAATCAATCTGTAAATACAGAAAAGGCACACATTTCCAAGCTGGTAAAAACTCTTTATCTAACTATTAAAGAAGGTAGTTATATTAAAATCCATTTGTTTCATTTCTATAAAGCGTAATGATTCAAGTGCAAAGTTTACATTAGAAATGATGATTCCAAGGACAAAGGAGACATACTGAACTTCTCAGTTAGGCAAGCTTTTCATCTCTGTTGTGAGGCATTAGAGAACAGTTGATAATGTACCCATTTTACTCTTAGGAATAATGTATACTATGCACACATTATAATGGACCATTTGAAAAGTCCAGAGGTACCTAACAGAACTCAAAGAGAATACACACAAGTGTTGGAGCCTCTTCTTTGGGAGGGCTCTCTAGCTAAGTAAAGGAATTTGGCTTTGCAAATATTCAACGATATTTTGGCCATGTAATGAAAACTACCTCATGAATCTTTGTTCTCCCATTTGTAAATTAAAATATACACACCATGATATGATTTGAATAATGTCTACCAATAATTTGCTTTATGGCAGCTCTGTTTTACACTCCTTTAAAGGAGGCTGGCAAAAATACAAATCAGTAATGAGAAAGTATAAAAACAAAAGTAACTCATCCAGAACTAACAGAGTAAATCACTTAAGGGAACATTAAGTCCTAATTGTAGAAATAACACACATTAATCATTTCTCTGTTGCCACCAGGGGAGGGGTTTGCCAGTGGGCATTCCATGGCCTGGCACAAGGAAAAGTGGGTACATATGCAACCCAAAGATCTAAGTTTCCAATGTGAAGCTGTGTTTTTTGAGCCTGGGATTTAAAATTTTACATCATTTTTAAATTTACAGTGGAAAGAAAATCCCAGCAACATAATATTAGAGTTGCAAATGTGAATACACATAGAGGAAGAAATTCACCTTGGAAAGCTTTCTTCTGGCATCATTTCAAAGGCATTAAACATATGGCAAAGTTCAACTGGGAATTGTTAAATGTTTACATTTACCTTCAGGATAGGAGGAAAGAAGCTTCGAATCATTGCAATCACCAACTTTTCAGTAGAGTAGAATTGGCCAGTTATGCCCACTGACTCTCACTGCAAAAGATACTCCCTCCAACTTTCAAAATGAAACAAAACAAAATTGAGAAACATGAGCAATGAGAACCCATGACATGTCAAATATCACAGATGTCCTGGACTAGTTTCTGGAAAAAGCAGAGCCCAACATTAAAATTTCCATGCTGGTGGTTTGTTTTGGAACTTGACCTGAAAAGCACAGGAATGGGGTACTGGGATGAATGAAACAGAAGAGAGAAAGCCACTCTAAAGGCACCTTGTGGAACTGATCACCGTGGTCTGTTGGCAATGGGGGTTTTATTCCTCTGGGGGTTTTCTGGATAATGCATGAATAATGCATCTGTCAGAAGACAACAAAGATAGAAGAGGAGAGTACTCATGTACTAGCTTCCATTTTCCTTTGGTGAAGGGTAAGCACCTGGGTTGTTAACACCCTGGGCCTTCCACTTTGAACTTTGTCATAATGATTGAGGGGGCCCTTGGAGGAAATGCACATAAAGGCAGAAACATCTGTGGGCAAAAAGTGGGAAAGACACGGGACCCCCAAGGGAAGATGCTGTAAGGTTACATCTATGCAGCTTGGTGACAGCAAGATAGGCAGACCAAGATTCTGTTCATGAGACAAGAAAGGAATCTGGGATACACTGTGGGAGGAAACTAAGGACATGCTCTTTTATACATTTTGTTATTTTAAAAACTTGTCTTAGTAGTAGAATAGAAAGGATAGCTTTGCCATTCTACCTATCAAGGACGGGACCAGATAGAAGCATCTCATCATGTTTCTTTGCATATTTTCTCTATAAGATAGAGGCTCCACCCTCTCCTTGTATGTTTGTATATTCTTTCAGCAAAGAAGGTGTGGGGGGACTAAGTTTTCCTAATTTGGTGAACTATGTAGCATAACAGTGATTGGTGTTATCTTACCTCTATGTACATGGATGAAAACAGAAGGAAAATGGAGATGATATTGAACCAGATGACAAGATTCCTTTGGCTGATTCCATCTGCTAGTGAAAAGACACCTGGAGTCTGCAAAATTCTCTCAACGAAGGTGAGACTGTTGACATCCCCTGACTTCAAAGGTTCAATAAAGACTTGGAGAACCTGGGTGGCTCAGGTTGTTAAGTGTCTGACTCTTGATTTTGGCTCAGGTCATGATCTCATGGTTCCTGAGATTGAGCCCTGTGTCGGGCTCTGTGCTGACAGTGGGGAGCCTGCTTGGGATTCTCTCTCTCTGTCTCTCTCTGCATCTCCCCTGCACATTCTCTCTCTCTCAAAATAAGTAAATAAATATTTTAAAAAGACTCTCTACGTATATACAGTTGTGTACACATGCACACACATACACATTCTCTCTGTCCATCTGTCAGATACCAAGGTTCTTTTAATTCTTTGTATGGAGTTTTATGGTGGAATGTGAAGACACAATGATAAATCTGTGCTGATCTTCGAGATGTTTACCTTAATGCAAAAGAAGAATCTGAAAGTCTTCTTAGGCAGTTGGAGGATAAAGTATCTGTATGCTACATTTTTTTCTTTCCCAGAAAGAGAGGGCACTATTTTGCTCTCCCAACCACCTGAACTAAAACCTGTTAGGAGATCAGTTGTTAGATGATTTGCATTGCTTCTACCCACATTGTTTGCATATGTCTATTTGTCACCGTAGAAAGAAGGGCTTTCTTCCTTGTTATAACGAATCAGAGCTGCAAAGATAAGGAGGAATAAAATAAGGTTTGCACCCCTAAAATTCTAATATGTAGAAAATAACCGATTTTGATACACCACAAGGCATATTTAAAAACTGCTTGTTGGGGCGCCTGGGTGGCTTAGTCGGTTAAGCGTCCGACTTTCGCTTAGGTCATGATCTCGCGGTTCGTGGGTTCAGGCCCCGCGTTGGGCTCTGTGCTGACTGCCAGCTCAGAGCCTGGAGCCTGTTTCAGTCTGTGACTCCCTCTCTCTCTGACCTTCCCCTGCTCACGCTGTCTCTCTTTCTGTCTTCACACCTAGTGTGAAGGTGATTATATCCTAATTTCGGGAAAGCTCAACAGGTTGGAACAGATTTAATCCTATATTTCCTGTATTCATTAGTTATCTTGTCTTAGTTGAACAATAAGTTAATTTCTACTTGCCCTCAAACAGGCTAGATGATGTGTGGAGTGGGCATGGCAGGTTTAGTGTCAGACAAACCTGTGTTTCCATACTGTTTCTGCTGTGTACTATGTGGGGCAGCTTATATATTCATTAGCCTCCATGCCCACATCTGTAAAATGGAAACATTAATATCCACTAGGCAGGGTTGTTTTAAGGATTTCTGGAAATGTACATAGAGATTCTAATCTCATATATGGCACTAGAATAAAATCCATGACAGTGATGAGTTAGCTTCTGAGAATAATCTACTGTTGGCCTATGGGGGAAGGGAGGCCTGCAGGCAAATATTTCTCAATCAAATCTAATTCATTGGTATTCCCCTAAGCATTTTTGCAAGGCCCTTCCATCCCTGGACAATTTTCTTATGTACGAGTTCCCAGAAGCAAGAAGGAGATAAATGCAAAGTGAAATGTGGACTTCCAAGTAAATTAAAGCATCTGTCAGTGTGATCAGCTCCAAATTGAAAAGTAAACTTAATTAAAAAGAAAAGAAAACTCTTGTTGCTGCCATAATGAAATTCAAGGTTTCAAGGCTGACAAAGAGAAAGCTGTACTGAAAGGTTCATAATTAAATGATAGGGTAAAATTATCACAGGATGTTTACTCTGCATCTATGCTCATATTTATTTAGTTATTTTTTTCCTTCTAAAAATAGCAGCTATAAAATTGAGTACACAATTAAATTATACCTGTTGTGCCCCCAATTAACCAAATTCTGGCACATTTCAATTTGTGTGTTCCAACTGTGTGCATCAAAAATCGAAGGAACTAGGAAATGTCTCTTATAAGCTTGTTTCTGGCATAAGATTTAAAGACCTGGCTGGTTAATAGCTCTCCGAACTCCTTCTGGCCTGTCTTGCTGGCTTTGAAGGTCAAGAAAGAGGCTGCAATGTGAATTTGCAAATGAAATATGAAATATGAACCTTGAAGTTTGGTGAAGAGAGAGATGATGGCTGCAGCTGTGAGGAAATCATGAGATTGCAAAGGGTTGGCAATAATTAAAATTCAGAAGGCAGCATTGGTTTCTAATGAGTAAATGTTTTAAACATGTTGGCAATAATAGATACTTATTTACCCACCACTCACTGAACATATGCTAACATTATGGCATTTTTTGTTTAATATGTTTAAAGAAATTCAATTAAAAATTTTTAGCCTAAGCTTCCAACTTATCCCTTTCTTTATACTTAAAGTGATACTAAGAAATCAATATATGAGATTAGCATGCATGTTTGAAATATATATGTATGTATTCGTGCACATTATATAGTGTTTTCTTATGTGTACATTCACTTATATAAATGAAATGCTCCTAGGTGGGCACACAGAGACATAGAGAAGATGCTCATCGCGGCCCTGCTGTACTAGCTACAAATTGAAAATAATTAGTATGCTCCCCTATAAAGCATTGGTTACTTAAACTGTAGTGTATTCATACTATGAAATATTTTGAATAGTTTATGTGAATGAACCAGACATGTGTACTAATAAAAAATGTTTTAAAAATATAATTTTGAGTGAAAAAAGTTGCATTTTAGTTTTTAAGTAAATAACATCAGGAAGGGAAGAGTGGATAGGAAATCCCTTGTATCTGTGTGTTTGTGAGAGAAACATGTAGAAGCTCACCTACTAGGGCATTTAGATGACAATTCCCAGTTGTTCTTACAGTGAGGGATAGCCATGAGTTCTTCTCACATGTTTTCCCATACCTTACTTTAAATTATAAATTAAACTTTCAAAATTATTTATTAACTCCCTTAAGAACAGGGCTTGAATGGGAAGGCCACAATTTTAAACTACTACTTGTCCTGGGTTATTTTATCTAGCTTGGATTGTTTAATGCTCCATTTTCATTCAAATTATTTGTTTTTAACGGAGTCCTTTAAAATAATAATTTTGGACTTACAGAAATAGTGAAGAATTTCCATATAGCTTTCCCCCAGCTTCTGCCAATGTTAACATCTTGGATATCATAGCACAACTATGGAAATTAGGAATTAACATTGATACTATTAAGTAATCTACAAAACCTCATAAGTCACTGGTTGTTCCCAGAGTGTCTTTTTTTTTTTTTTTTCTGGGGTAGGACCCAATCCAGGATGTCACATTGTGTATAGTTTCCACGTTTCCTCGATCTCCAACAATCTGTGTTTGTTTTCAGATTTTTCTTTTATGATAATCTACTTTTGTAGTATACTGATAAGCTATTTTGTAGAATGTCACTCAATTTGACTATGTCTGATATTTTCTCATGATTAGGTTCAAGTTTTACATTTTTGGCAAGAATATATCAGAAAAGATCTTCTCTTTTCAGTGCATCATCAAGGGGGCATGATGTAGATATGTGTCTATAGTGATGATATTAATTTTCATCACTTGGTTAAGATAATATTTTCAGGGTTTCTCCACTATAAAATTATCATCTTTCCTTTTGCAATGAATCAGTACTCTGGATGTAATATTCTGAGGCTAGGCAAATGCTCTTTTTCTCATCATCTTGTTTACCAACTTATGTTAACATTCATTGATGACTTTTGCCTGCAGTAATTATTACTGTGTACTGGTGTAAAGGGGTTTTTCCCATTTTCTTTATTCCTTTTACATTATTATAGCTCTATTGTGAGGAAGAGCTCTCCTTTTTTCCTTAAGTATGTACTCAAATGTTGACTTATATCATAATAGAGTCCCGGATATTTATTCTATCTATAGGTATAATCCAATACTCAAACTATTTTTGGTGGCTCAGATTATCCCAGCTTTGGCCATCAAAAATTCCTTCAAGTTGTTTCTGTGTCCTTTCAATATGCTCTGATCATTTCTTGAGCATTTCTTTACTTTAAAGTACCACATGATGTTTGGGCTTATTTTATACTTTGCTTTTCCCAGTTCCAGACCCAGTCATTTCTACAAGGAGCTCTGATTTCTTTGATCCAAGAATCATAGTTAGAAACCAAGTCCTGAGTGATACATATATTTGTTGCTGTGTTGGAATATCATCGCTTCTAGGTCTTCCCAGTAGAAATAACTAGGAAATGTATGTTGTTTGTCTAACACACACATATACAAACATCTCTATTTCTGTTTGGATATATCTGCATATGTATTAAAACCATAAATTCATACTGCTAACTCTGATTCTATTCCAACACTGCGGTTTCCTTATAGTCTTCCTCCTTTCAGTATTTGAAACTTTATTACAGTTCAGTATTTCAGTATTATGACATCTTTCTGCAACAGTGAGATACCTGGTTTTTATTACCCATAATATATTTGCATATTTTTCAACACTTAGCATACATGTAAAATTCACACTCTGAGAAATATTAACTAGGATAAAATATTTGTGTAGAGTTCTTTTTGTCATAAGCCTTAGAGTACACAATTGAACTACTTTTATTTTTTTCATAGTTACTTAGGCTAAGTTATTTTCCTTCCCACCTCCTTTCATTGTGATTATGTAAATACATAATTTATTTGTAAACAGATTCATTTGTTACATCTGGTATTCAATTTGGGTTCCATCCACATCCTGGTTAAATTCACTTTATCATTGTGATTGTATGTAAAACATTACCATCATTCTAAATGTCAGAGTTATTAAAAAACGATGTATTGACAGAAACATCACTAACCCCTATCCAGTTCCCTCTCTGTAGGTAACAATCTCATTAATTTCTGATCTATACTTCCTGCAATTTTTTTTCACAAATGAAGAGACATATGTAAGTTTTCGTATACCCCCTTCTTTCTTACATGAAAAGGAAGCACAATACATGTACTGTATTCATTTATTGTTTACATTAACAATAAATCAAAGAAATCATAGAGATCTTCTACATCCTTTTTTTTACAGTTGCAGATTATTCCATTTTGTAGCCATATCACCATTTTTAAAAGTAGAATAAGTTGCACTTTCCACAATAGCTAAAACATGGAAAGAGCCTAAGTGTCCATCAACAGATGAATGGATCAAGAAGATGTGTTTTATCTATACCATGGAATACTCCATGGCAATGAGAAACAATGAAATCTGGCCATGTGTAGTAGCAACATGGATGGACCTTGAGGGTGTTATGCTGAGCGAAATAAGTCAGGCAGAGAAGGACAAATATCATATGTTTGCACGTATAGGAGGATTAGGAGGAACTTGATGGAGGAACAAGGGGGACAAGAAGGGCGGAAATGGTGGGGGAAAGGGAGAGAGGCAAACCATGAGAGACTCTTGAATGCTGACAAAAACTGAGGACTGATGGATGTGGGGGGGAGGAGGGATGGGCATGGAGGAGGACACTTGTGGGGATGAGCACTGAGTGTTATGTGGAAACTAATTTGACAATAAACTATTTGTAAAAAAAAAAAACTAGAATAAGTTTTCCTCTTTTATTTTCTATTTAATTACATCCAACTTAGTTAGCATATAGTGCAACAATGATTTGAGGAGTAGATTTCCTTAACTCCGTTACCCATTTAGCCCATCCCCCCTCCGATAACCCCTCCAGCTACCCTCTGTTCTCAAGAGTCTCTTATGTTTTATCCCCCTCCATGCTTTTATATTATTTTTGCTTCCCTTCGCTTATGTTCATCTGTTTTGTATCTTGAAGTCCTTATATGAGTGAAGTCATATGATATTTGTTTTTCTCTGACTAATATAACTTACTATAATACTCTCTACTTCCATCCACATTGTTGAAAATGGCAAGATATCATTCTATTTGATTGCTGAGTAGTACTCCATTGTATATATATGCCACATCTTCTTTATCCATTCATCCATCAATAGACATTTGGGCTCTTTCCATAATTTGGCTATTGTTGATAATGCTGCTATAAACCTTGGGGTGCATGTGCCCCTTTGAAACAGCATATCTGCATCCCTTGGATAAGTACTTAGTAGTGCAATTTCTGGGTTGTAGGGTCATTCTATATTTACTTTTGAAGAATGTCCATACTGTACTCCAGAGTGGCTGCACCAGTTTGCATTCCCACTTGTAGTGCAAAAGAGATCTTTCTCCACATTCTTGCCAGCATCTGTTATTGCCTGAGTTGTTAATGTTAGACATTCTGACAGGTGTGAAGTGGTATCTCATTGTGTTTTCATTTGCTTTTCCCTGATGATGAGTGATGCTTAACATTTTTTCATGTGTTTGTTGTACATCTGGATGTCTTCTTTGGAGAAGTGTCTTTTTGTGTCTTTTGCCGATTTCTTCACAGGATTACTTTTTTTTTTTGGTAGAGTTTGATAAGTTCATTATAGATTTTGGATACTAACCCTTTATGTGATATGTCGTTTGTAAATATCTTCTCCCATTCCATCAGTTGCCTTTTAGTTTTGCTGCTTGTTTCCTTCATGGTGCAGAAGGTTTTTATTTTGATGAAGTCCCAATTGTTCATTTTTGTTTTTGTTTCCCTTGCCTCTGGAGACGTGTTGAGTAATAAATTGCTGCAGCCAAGGTCAAAGAGGTTCTTGTCTACTTTCTCCTCGAGGATTTTCATGGCTTGCTGTCTTACATTTAGGTCTTTCATCCATTTTGAGTTTATTTTTGTGTATAGTGTAAGAAAATGGTCCAGGTTCATTTTTCTGCATGTCACTGTCCAGTTTTCCTAGCAGCATTTGCCAAAGAGACTGTCTTTATTCCATTGGATATTCTTTCCTGTTTTGTCAAAGATTAGTTGGCCATAGGCTTGTGGGTCCATTTCTGGGTTCTATACTCTACTCCATTGATCTGAGTTCCTGTTGTGTGCCAGTACCATACTGTCTTGATGATTATAGCTTTGTAATACAGCTTGAAGTCCAGGATTGTGATGCCTCCTGCTTTGGTTTTCCTTTTCAAGATTGTTTTGGATATTCGGGGTCTTTTCTGGTTCCATACAAATTTTAGGATTGTTTGTTCTAGCTCAAGAGTGTTGTTGTTGTTGTTGTTTTGATACGGATTGCATTGAATATGTAGATTGCTTTGGGTAGTATTGACATTTTAACAATATTTTTTCTTCCTATCCAGGAGCACGGAATATTTTTCCAGTTTGTGTGTGTGTGTTTGTGTGTGTGTGTGTGTGCGTGTGTGTGTGTGTGTCTCCTTTAGTTTGTTTCATAAGCTTTCTATAACTTTCAGTGTATAGATTTTCCACCGTTTTGGTTATGTTCATTCTTAGGTATTTTATGGGTTTTGGTGCAGTTGTAAATTGGGTCAATTCCTTGATTTCTCTTTCTGTTGCTCCATTATTGGTGTATAGGAATGCAACTGATTTCTGTGCATTGATTTTATATCCTGCATTTACTGAATTCATGGATTGGTTCCAGTAGTTTTGTGGTGGAATCATTTGCCATCTGCGAAGAGTGAAAGTTTAACTTCCTTCTGACTGATATGGATGCCTTTTATTTATTTGTGTTTTCTGATTGCTGAGGCTAAGATTTCCAATACTATGTTGAATAACAGTGGCGAGAGTCGACATCCTTATCTTGTTCTTGACCTTAGGGGGAAAGCTCTCAATTTTTCCTCATTGAGTATGATATTTGCATTGGGTCTTTCATATATGACTTTTATGATCTCAAAGTATGATCCTTCTGTCTCTACTTTCTTGAGGTTTTTATCAGGAAAGGATGCTGTATTTTGTCAAATGGTTTCTATAAATCTATTGAGAAGATCATGTGATTCTTGTCCTTCCTTTTATTGATGTGATGTATCACATTTATTGTTTTGTGGATATTGAACTTGCCCTGTGTCCCAGGTATAAATCCCACTTAGTCATGGTGAGCATATTTTTTAATGTATTGTTGGATCCAATTGGCTAATATCTTGTTGAGGATTTTTCATCCATGTTCATAAGGGAAATTGGTATATAGCTCTCTTTTTTAGTGGGGTTTTTGTCTGGTTTGGGAATCAGTGTAATGCTGGCTTCATAGAAAGAGTTTGGAAGTTTTGTTTCCATTTCTATTTTCTGGAACAGCATTAAGAGAATAGGTGTTAACTTCTTTATTTTTATTTTTATTTATTTTTATTATTTTTTAAAAATTTTTAATGTTTTTTATTTATTTCTAGGAGAGAGAGAGACAGCGTAAGCAGGAGAGGGTCAGAGAGAGAAGGAGTCACAGACTCCGAAACAGGCTCCAGGCTCTGAGCTGGCAGTCAGCACAGAGCCCGACGCGGGGCTCAAACCCACGAACCGCGAGATCATGACCTAAGCGAAAGTCAGACGCTCAACCGACTAAGCCACCCAGGCGCCCCAGGTGTTAACTTCTTTAAATGTTTGGTAGAATTCCCGTGGAAAGCCATCTGGCCCTGGACTCTTGATTTTTGGGAGATTTTTGATGACTAATTAGATTTTTTTTTTTTACTGCTTATGGTTCTGTTCAAATTTTCCATTTATTCTTGTTTGTTTTGGTATTTTATATGTTTCTAGGAATTTGTCCATTTCTTCCAGATTGCCCATTTTATTGGTGTATAAATGCTCATTATATTCCCTTATTATTGTTTGTATTTCTGCTGTGTTGGTTGTGATGTCTCCTCTTTCATTCCTGATTTTATTTATTTGGGTCTTTTCCTATTTCTTTTTGATCAGACTGGCTAGAGGTTTATCAGTTTTTTTTTTTTTTAATTCTTTCAAAGAACAAGTTTCTAGTTTCATTGATCTGTTCTAATGTTTTCTTTGTTTCGTTTTTGTTTTGATAGCATTGATTTCTGTTCTACTTTTTATTATTATTATTATGAAATATTTTGCTGTTCTTCTCTCAGCTCTTTAAGGTTTACAGTTAAGTTGTGCATCTGAGACCTTTCTTCTTTCTTTAGGAAGGCCTGGATTACTATATATGCCCCTCTTATAACCTTTTTATTGTGTCCCAGAGATTTTGGGCTGTCATGTTAACATTTTCATTGGCTTCCATGTACTTTCTAATTTCCTTTTTAACTTCCTTGCTAGCTCATTCATTCTCTAGTAGGATGGTCTTTAATCTGCATATATTTGTTATGTTTCCACATTTTTTCTTGTGGTTGATTTCAAGTTTCATAGTGTTGTGATCTCAAAATATGCATGGTATGATCTATATCTTTTTGTACTTGTTGAAAGCTCATTTTTGTCCCAGTATGTGATCTATTATGGAGAATGTTCCATATGCATTGGAGAAGAATGTGTATTACCCTGCTTTAGGGTGAAATGTTCTGAATATACCTGATAAGTCCGTCTGGTCCAGTGTGTCATTCAAAGTCATTATTTCCTTGTTGATATTCTGTTTAATGATCTGTCCATTGCTGTAAGTGGGGTGTTGAAATTCCCTACTATTATGGTATTATTATCGATGGTTTTCTTTATGTTTATGTTTAGTTGATTTCTATATTTAGGTGCTTTCACACTTTGAGCATAAATCTTTATAATTGTTAGGCCTTCTTAATGGATAGATCCCTTAATTATGATATAATGGCCTTCTTCATCTTTTGTTAGAGTCTTTATTTTATTTTTTATTTTTTTAAATAGTTTATTGTCAAGTTGGTTTCCATATAACACCCAGTGCTCATCCCCACAAGTGCCCTCCTCCATGCCCATCACCCCCCTTTCCCCTCTTCCCTTCCGGCATCTGCTCTCAGTTTGTTCTCAGCATTCAAGAGTCTCTCACAGTTTGCCTCCCTCCCTCTCCCCAACTATTTTTCCCCTTATTCTCCCCCATGGTCCTCCGTTAAGTTCCTCCTAATCCTCCTGTATGTGCAAACATATGGTATCTGTCCTTCTCTGCCTGTACAGTCTTTATTTTAAAGTCTAGATTGTCTGATGTAAGTATGGCTACTTTGGCTTCCTTTTGTGGACCATTGGCATGATAGATGGTTCTCCATCCCCTCACTTTCAATCTGAAAGCGTCTTTAGGTTTAAAGTGGTTCTCTTGTAAACAACATATAGATGGGTCTTGTTTTCTTATCCATTCTGTTACCCTTGTCTTTTGATTGGGACATTTAGTCTATTGATGTTTAGAGTGAGTGCTGAAAGATATGAATTTATTGCCATTGTGTTGTGCGTAGAGTTGGAATTTCCGGTGCTCTTCTCTAGTCCTTTCTTCTCTTTGTTACTTTTGGCCTTTTTCTGTTCCTTTTCTTTTCTTTCTTTCTTTTCTTTTCTTTTCTTTTTTTTTTTTTTTTCATTTTTTGTCCCCTCAGAGAGTCCTCCTTAAAATTTCTTGCAGGGTTGGTTTAGTGGTCACAAACTCCTTTAATTTTTGTTTGTCTGGAAACTTTTTTATCTCTCCTTCTATTTTGAATGGCAGCCATACTGGATAAAGAATTTTTGGCTGCATATTTTTCCTATTCAGCACATTGAATATATCCTGCCACTCCTTTCTGGCCTGCCAAGTTTCTGTGTATAGGTCTGATGCAAACCTAATCTGTTTTCCCTTGTAGGTTAAAGACCTTTTTTCTCTTGCTGTTTTCAATATTCTCTCCTTGCCTGAGTATTTTGTGAATATGACTATGATATGCCTGGTTGATGGTCGGTTTTTGTTGAATACAATGGGAAACCTCTGTGTTTCCTGGACTTTGATATCTGTGTCTTTTCCCAGGTTTGGAATATTTTCTGCTATGATTTGCTCATATAGCCCTACTACCCCCTTTTCTCTCTCTTCATCTTCTAGGACATCTGTGATTCTGATGTTCTTTTTGAATGAGTCACAGATTTCTCGAATTCTTAAATCGTGCTCTTTTGCCTTAGTTTTTCTCTTTTTTTTCTGTTTCATTATTCTCCATATGTTTGCCCTCTGTATCACTGATTTCCCTCTCTGCTTCATTCATTTTTTGCCACTGTGGCATCCATCCACTAGGTGTGTTTTGGTTTGGTTGAAAAGAGCTTGATAGATTAGAGAAAAAGAAAAATATAAGAAAGGAAAAATAAAAGAAAAAGAAAAAAGAAAAAAAGGAAAATGTTTGAAAATTTGAAAAAATGAATACAATGAAATAGAATAAAATGAAATGATGGAAGTAAATAGAATTTGAAATATTTACAAAAATATAGTAGAAAAAAATGAAAGGAAATATTTTTAATAAAAATTGAAAATAATAATTTTTTCTATTTCTGTATTCAATAAAAAGAAAAAAAAATGAATAGATGGACCAGTGAGCAGAGTAAAATGATTGAAATTACATCGGTTTCCCCTAGAAGTCAAACTATGTAGCACTTTATAGACTGTGAACTAAGAAGGAGGACAGACTTGTGGTGTTCCTGAAGAGTAAAGTTGGACTAATTGGTCTGGGCTTAGTATAATGGTTTCATTCTCCAGTAGATGGCCCTGCTTCATTTAATGGGGAGGATTTTTGTGGCACTTTTAGGCGTATACGCTCATGAGCAAAGGGTGAAAATGGCATCACCCAGCTACCCAGTCTCTAGTATCAGAACCCTGTTCTCCCGCATCAGCAATTGTGCACCTGTCCTTTGTTTCCAGCTTCCATCCACTCTCCACTTTTACACTGTCGACGAACAAGCACTCAGATTGCCACACCGCATCTCCCTCCTTAGTTTTATCTCAGGTATGGCTGTGTTTCCCAACACACACACTTCTGAGGGACTCACTTCTGAGGGACTGAGGGATCTGCTCAGACCTCCTGGGGGAGGGTCTCCCTGAGCATTGGCTGGTGCCAGCCGCACCCAGGAATGTTTGGGAGACTGTGCTGTTGCCGATGCCCAGAGACTTTGGCTGGGTGAGTCTGCCCCAGAAAATTTCACACAATTCTATAGAAGCAACTACATGGGTTATGGTAAATTATTATGCACATTTGGGTCCAAGTTTCACCCTTAATGTCCTCACTCCAAAACTGGTGAATGTAGTTGTTTTCCAGGGTCTGCTGGGACCTTTGCCTGTGGAGTGGCCACACAACCTTTACCAAATGTCCTTCCAGCAGGGGGATCACCTCTTCCCATGTGGCCTGAGGACCCCCAGACCTCACTCTTTGCTCCTGGGGATTCGCCCTTCCCACCAGACCTCTGCCAGGTATTGAAATGCAGAGTTTCAGACTCTGTGCTCCCCCTCTATAGAGTCTTAAAGGAATTTAAACCCTCTCTTTTCCTCTTTCTCCCTTTTCTTGTTCAGTCCTTGCGACTGTTTCCACTTTTCCACATTCTATCCAGCTGCTTTTGTGGGGCAGTGCTTTTCCCATACTCTCCCTTTGTGTTTCCATCCTCTCTCCGCAAGCAAAAACAGCTCCCTGCTTTCTGCAGCTTATTTCTCCCCCAGTTCACCACTCCGTGGTGTGTACCTGCTGAGTTCAGGTTGTGCAGATTTTGTGTTAACCCTCAAATCAGTTTTCTAGGTGTGCAGGATTGTTTAGTGTTGATTTGGCTGTATTTCATGGATGAGGGACACAGAAAAACTTCCATCCTCTTCCACCATCTTGGCCCCTCTCTCTGGTCACATCATTATTTATTGATTGAACTGTTCTTCAATGTATGAATATTGAATATTCATTACATTCATACAATATTCATACATTCAATGTATGAATATTTTGCAACTAAAATCACTGCCACAATGAATATCTTTGTGCCCGTATATTTTCACATTGTTGAAGGTGTATCTTTAGTGTAGATTCCTAGAAGTTGTATATTGCTGGATCATAATGTAAACACATTTATAGTTTTGTTAAGTATTGTCAATTTCTCCCCACAGTGGTTATTCTTGCTTACATTTCTATCAACAATATACAGAAAGTCATAATTCATCACAACGACACAAAAAGGTTGTATTGTCATACTTTTTCATTTCCTCCAATCATCATTTCAAAGTGTCAGTGTTGTTTTATTTTACATTTATGTAACTGTAACTTTGAATATTCTTGAAATGCTAAGAGCCATTTTTATATGTGTGTGTATGCATGTATGTGAATTGTCTGTTCAAGTGTTTTCTCACTATTTTTTCCTGTTTCACTTTGGTAATTTTTCCCTCAAAATTTTTTTCCCAAATTTTTCCTCAAATTTTTTAAGAAAAGAAAAAATGATGGTACAGTGTAGAGGTTCATTTGACAAATTCTTTCTAGCAGCTACATTCCCAGAAGTGTACTGCTTTTATAACATAAAGGAAGACAGAGTCCTTCATAGATCATTGGTCTGGTGGAAGAGACAAAGTTTGAGCACTTTACTTTTTTAATTAAATTTTTTGAGATAATTGTAGATTCAAATTAGTAATAAGATATAGAGAGATCCTGGGTATCCTTTACCCGTTTCCCCCAATGGCATGCCCTTCAAAACTATAGTAAGATACCACAAACAGAATATTGTCATTGAGAGTCAAGACATAGAACATCACTATAAGATTTTCTCTTGGGCTTTTATAGCTATACCCACTTTCATTCTGTCATTTCTTTCTTTCTTTTTTTTTTTTGAGTTTATTGATTGATTGATTGAACTTGACTGAAGTGATTGAATAAATTTTTAAAAGTTTATTTGTTTGGGGGGGGGGAGGTAGGGGCAAAGAGAGAGTCCCAAGCAGGCTGTTAGCACAGAGTGAAACATGGGTCTCGATTTCACTGACTGTGAGATCATGACCTGAGTTGAAACCAACAGTCTGACACTTAACTGGTTAAGATACTCAGGCACCCTCTGTCTTTACTTCTGTCTTCATCCCTAAGCAACCTGGATTCTATTCTCCATTATTGTCATTTTGCCATTTCAGTAACATTATACAAATGGAATCATGTAGTCAGTAACATTTTGGTGTTGGTTTTCCCACTTAGAATAATGCTTTGGAAGATAATTCAGGTACTTGCATGTATCAATACTTTATGTCTTTTGATATGCAGATAAATGCTCTACCCCTGACTATACCCTTTGCTCTAATACCTTACTTCTTTTGATTCCTGAATAGTATTCTATGGTAAGTACATTTAACCATTAACACTTTATCTAGCCATTCATTCAGTGAAGGACATCAGAGTTGTTCCTAGTTTTTAGCTACTATGAATAAAGCTGCTATGAATATTC
This sequence comes from Hyaena hyaena, assembly GCF_003009895.1. Lineage (NCBI taxonomy): Eukaryota > Metazoa > Chordata > Mammalia > Carnivora > Hyaenidae > Hyaena > Hyaena hyaena. The sequence continues at coordinate 203,090 of NW_024082060.1, read as the reverse complement.
ATGTTCCAGTTTTGTGTGGACTTGTATTCATTTCCCTGAGGTATATGCCCAGGAATGAAATTCTGGGTCATATGATAGTTGCATATTGAATTTCTGAAGACACTGCCAACCTGTTTTCCAGGGTGATTCTACCATTTTATATTCCCACCAGCAGTATATGTGACTCAATTTCTCCATATTTTTACTAGCGCTTGGTGTCCTATTACTTATTTTAACCATTCTGTAATCTAATATCTCATTGTATTTATCTAATGACTAGTGATGTTAAACATCTTCTAATGTGGTTATTTCCCATTTGAAGGTTCTTTTCAGTGGAATGTCACTTTATGGCTATTGTTCCTGTTCTAAGGGAATTATTTGTTTATCAAGTGTTCAGTTTTGAGATATCCATATCACTACATGTCTATGTCTAATTTGTATCATCTGTCTACAGCTATAGATAGAAATATTATAGAAGTGTCAATGTAGCTCAGTTGGGTAAGCATCCGACTCTTGATTTTAGCTCAGGTCATGATTTTCCTCTCTCTCTGCCCCTCCCCTGCTTGCTTACTCTCTCTCTCTCAAAATAAATAAATAAACATAAAAAAAAGAAATATTCTAAATATTAGTCCTTTGATATGTAGCTCGCAAATATTTTCTCCTACTCCATATTTTGTTTCTTCATTCCCTTAATGTTACCTTTCACAGAGAAAAATTTTTATTTTTGATGATTCATTTTATCACTTTGTCCTTTGATTGATTATGCTTTTGATGTCTAATCTAAGATTTTATCTTTCTTCTATGTTGTTCTCTAAAATTTTTATGGTTTTATGTTACACATGTAAGTCCATGATTCATTTATTCATTTGGGGTTAATTTTTTTTTATGATGTGTGAATCATAAATCCAGGTTCTTTTTTGGTTTGTTTTTGTTGCGTTTTGTTTTTGTCCATGGATGTCCAATTGCTCTAGCACTATTTGATTAACAGTTTATATTCTTTCATTGAATGGCTTTTACACTTCTTTGAAAATCATTTTGACTGTTTGTGTGGACTTATTTCAGGATTCTCTGTTCTATTCCATTGATCTCTGTGTCATTACTTCTGACAATTCCACAGTGATTACTATAGCCATGTAATAAGTCTTAAAACCAAATAGAATAATTACTTTCATTTTATTCTTTTTAAAAAATTAGTTGCTATAGTTCCTTTGTCTTTCCGCATAAATTTTAGAATTCTTTTCTATACCTACAAAAAATATATTTCTGGGATTTTGATAGAAATTATGTTAAATTTATGTATCCATTTGGGGAGAATTAACTTCTTCATTATGTTGAATTTCCCAGTTTTTGAACTTGACATGTTCTTCAATTTATTTTATTCTTTGATTTCTTTTATCAATGTTTGTAGCTTTCAGCATGGAACTTCTATGTATGTTTGTTAGATATATATGTGAATATTTCACTTATTTTGAATGGTTATAAATAGTATCTTTAAAATTTTGGTGCCCACATGTTTATTGCATATATATGTGTCTTTAAATGTATTACATATATACATTATAAATATGTATATACACACACACGCACACACACAATTGGTGTTTAAATATTTATCTTTTGCCCTGCGGATTTGCTAAGGTCACCTACTAGTTATGAAAGGTTTTTGTGGTAAATTCTTTGGAATTTTCTATGCAGACAATCATATCATCATCAAATATAGACAGCTTAATTTTTCTTTTCTGATCTGTATGTCTTTTATTTCCTCATCTTGTCTTACTCACTGACTACAACTTTCAACAAAACGGTAAATCACAGTGATCTTCTATTTTCTGTGAGGTAGATTTCATGTTAATTTTTTATTCATTATGTAGACTTCTGTAGTGAAACCATCTAGGCCTGAAAGGTTTTTTGGGAGGGGGAATATTTAATTATAAATTCAATTTTCTTAATATTTATAGGACTATTCAAATTGTGCATTTTATCTTGGGTCAATTGTGTTTTTTAGTTTTTTGGCTCAAAGTGGTTCAGTAACCTTTCCTTCAAGAGGCAGTCAACGATTGTTAGAGCATGACTTCTTGAAGGGGAGGTAATTGGAGTGAGGATCACCTTGAACCAGGAACATCTAAAAGAGGAAAGGGAACCAGAAAAAAAATCATGGAGGAAAATTGGCTCCCAAACGAACACTTTTTATCTATTCAAACTGAACACAACTTTCTGTAGCAATACCTCCTCTATCATCCTACTTGCTTTGAACTCTCCATATTGCCTCAGTTCTAATTCTGGCTCTGCTGCTTATGAGCAGTAGGATTTTTGGCAAGTTATTTAACCCCTCTGCGCCTCAGTTTCCTCTCTCTAAAAATGGAAATAGTAGTAGTATTTTCCTCATGTGATTGTGTGAGAATTCAAATGAGTTCATAAATATGAAATGTTTTAAAAGGTGCTAATGAGCATCTTGCTTTTCTGACATCAATTGAAAATACTTTATTTTTCTCCTTGATTTTTGCACCTTTTTTTTCTTCTTAGAATAACCTATGATATATGTGTGGGTTTATTTCCAGACTCTTCTCACTTCTGCTGATCTATTTGTATATACTTTTGCAAATAACACATGATCTTTATTATTGTTGCTTTAGAATAAGCCTAAAATCAAGAGTGTAAGTCCTCTAATCTTATTTATCTTCTTCATGAATGTCTTGCTATTTGAGGTCATTTCGTTTTCATGTAATTTTTGAAAAATATCTTTCCAAATTCTATTGTTTAAAAAGACTGATATAATTTTGACTGGAGTTAGTTGCATTGAATCTATATATCGATTTGGAAGAAAGTTGACATTTTAGCTAAATATAGAGTTTTGAATCACAAAGATGGTTTATATCTCTATTTAATGTTTTCTAAGATGTCTTACACATCTTTTGTCAAATGTATCTTAGGGGTTTTGTCTAATGCTACTAACAATTAAAATGTTTTAAACATCATTTTTTACTTGTTTATTGTAGTAGAAACAGAATCAATACTTTATACATTAATCTTTTAACCTGGCCTTTTAAAATTAATCTTTTTAAATTAATCTATTAGTTCTCGTGTTTTTAACTCATAAAATCATAAAGAAGACTTTACTTCTTACTTCAAAATATTTATACCTACTTAAGTCTTTTTTTCTTTTCTCCTTATTTATTCTTTCCCTCCTTATCTTTCTCTTTTTCTCTTCTTTTTTCCCTCCCCCCACCTTATGTGCTTTATAGGGTTTACAATGCATTTTGAATAGAAGTGGTATGAGTAGACATTCTTGTGCTGTCTCTAAACTTAAAGGAAGAGGTTCAATATTTAACCTTTAAGAATAATGTTAATAATATGAATAAGAAAAATGAGAATAATATTAGAATAAGAATGATGTTAACTACAAGTTTTCATAGACATCATTTACCTTTTGTATGTTTTCAAACTGTATCCTTAAACTTGCTTTATTCTCTTGATTTTATTTGTGAGGTTCATTCTTGTTGATAGGTGTAAATCTGCCTTCCTTTTTACTACTGTATAGTTCACTCTATAAAATTGTCACAAATTATTTATTATCCTCTTAATTAATGTTTAGGATATATCCATTGTTTTTAAAAATACATGGAATGCTTCTTTTATAATTCCTCTACATCCTCTGTATACTTATGAATTTATTTTTGGCATATTCCAAGAGTTGAAATTGCTAAGTTGTTAGTTGTAACATTGTTAGCTAAAATGTTCACTGTTGACTTTAATATTTTTAGACAAAATTCTTCTGCAAAATGATCATCCAGTGTATACTACACAAACTGTAAGAGTTCCATTCCCTCACAGCTTTACCAAACCTTTGTATTCTCAGACAATTTAAGTTAATTTTTATCCATCTGATGAGTATGACATTGTATCTCTTTGGGCTTTAACTCCATTTCCCTGATTACTTTAGAGATCAAAAAAAAAATTGTTTTAAGTTTTACATTGATGTTTTAGGTTTTCTATGAATTCTGCCTGGTTGCCCACAGGGTTATTTGTATTTCTTTTATTGTTCATAGATTTAAAAAAAATAAATACCAGACATAGATTCTTTGCCAACTATATGTGATACTCCAATTATTGCTATCTATATCTGCTCTGAGTCTCTTCTGTGTCTGTCTCTCTCTTTTACACACACACACAGACACACACACACACACAATTTCATGCTGCATTTGGATAAACAGGTTTTATTTTTGTAGGACCAAATTTATCAATCTTCTTTCATGGCTTTGCATTTGCTTTTTTTAAAAATCCACTCGAGATTACAATGGTAATTGTAATTTGTTTTTTTTTTTTTTTTTTGTAAAATAGTCAGGTCTGATTCTTCACATGAAATTCATGTTAGTTTATTTTTGAAATGAAGGATCCAATTTCTTGTTTGGCTGTATTTATAAACAGTCTCTCCACCTCCTTGTATTGAATGCTTCATCTCTCCATGGTAGGTAGCCAGCTCTGCTACATAAAAAGGTTTTAACAGATTTGCGTGTTTCTAGTCCCTCCATCAGTCAGCTCTTGTGTTCTGTCTTTCCATTCCTGCTGCAATCCTTTTCTATCTTGCATACTGTTGTTTTATTATAAGGGTCTCTGAGGACAGTTTCCTGATGTATTGCTTCACCTCAAAACTGACTTAGCTATTTTTATAACATGCCCTTCTACATAAATTTTAGAATTCATTTGTTGATTTCAGGAAGTTCAAGAAAAATAGAATTTTAATTGTTTATGTTGAATTTTTTACATTAAGTTGAGGAAAATTGACAACTTTAGGACATCTTTCCATTTCCAGACATAGCATTTTGTTCTATTTATTTAAGCCTACTTTAATTTATTTCAATAAAACTCTGACATTTTATCCATAAAGTTTATATGTTTCTTTTGGTAATTCATTCTTACACATATGATGTATATAGTTATTTTAAAATGTATCTTCTAAAATCCCATTTCATTTTGTAGATGAGGTATAGAAATTCCATTGATTTTTAACATATTCATCATATCTAACAAATTTGCTAAATTCTCTTATTAATTCTATGTTTTCCCTGTTAATTATCTTAGCTACTTTCTGGGAGAATAGAATGTGTGAATAATGACAGTCTTTTTCTTTCTTTCTTTTTTTTCTTCCAATCCTTATACATTTAAGGGTTTTTTTTTTGTGTTTTTGTTTTTTTTGTTTTTTTTTTTTTGCCTATTTAAAAAAAAAAAAGTTATGTGATGGTTTGACCTATAGAGCAAAGAATTTGGGTAAGAAGATGATCTGTGATTTTTTGATATTTGTGGGACTTGCGTCATGGTGAGCGCATAGTCATCTTGTATACTGTTCCTATGTGCTTGACTAAAGTGTATTCTCACTCATTATTTGTGTGTCTTTTTAGACCACCATTGTTTAGATGTTCTTTTCAGATTTTCTGTATACTTGCAAAAATTATTTTTGCTTGAAAGATATATTTCATTAGGTAGTGAATTTATCAATTTCCTCTAAATTTCTGTGAATTTGTATTGTACAAATTTTGTTTCATTTATATTGAAATTTTGCTACAAGGAGTCTTTTCATCTTCTTGGGATATTACACTTCTGTATAGTCAACAGAGGCTGCCAGGACAAAACACTATAGATTAGTGGCTTAAAGGAAATTGAAGAAGACATAAAGAAATGGAAAAACATTCCATGCTTATAGATTGGAGGAATAAATATAGTTAAAATGTCATTACTACCAAAGCAATCTACACATTCAATGCAATCCCAATCAAAATTGCACCAGCATTTTTCTCAAAACTGGAACAAACTATCCTAAAATTTTTATGGAACCACAAAAGACCCCGGATAGCCAAAGTAATATTGAAGAAGAAAACCAAAACGGGAGGCATCACTATCCCAGAATTTAGCCTCTACTACAAACCTGTCATTATCAAGACAGTATGGTATTGGCACAGAAACAGACACATAGGCCAATGGAATAGAATTGAGAACTCAGAACTGGACCCACAAATGTACAGGGAACTAATCTTTGACAAAGCAGGAAAGAGTATCCAATGGCAAAAAGACAGCCTCTTTAACAGATGGTGTTGGGAGAACTGGACAGCAACATGCAGAAGAATGAAACTAGATTACTGTTTCACACCATACGCAAAAATAAACCCAAAATGGATAAAGGACCTGAACGTGAGACAGGAAACCATCAACACCCTAGAGGAGAAAGCAGGAAACAACCTCCTTGACCTCAACTGTAGCCATTTCTTACTTGACACATCCCCAAAAGCAAGGGAATCAAGAGCAAAAATAAACTGTTGGGACCTCATCAAGATTAAAAGCTTCTACACGGCAAAGGAAACAATTCGTAAATCTAATAGGCAACTGATGGAATGGGAAAAGATAGTTGCGAATGACATATCAGATAAAGGGCTAGTATCCAAAATCTATAAGCAACTCACCAAACTCCACACCTGAAAAACAAACAACCCAGTGAAGAAATGGGCAGAAGATATGAAGAGACATTTCTCCAAAGAGGACATCCAGATGGCCAACAGACACATGAAATGATGCTCAGCATCCCTCCTCATCAGGGAAATACAAATAAAAACCACACTGAAATACCACCTCACACCAGTCAGAGTGGCTAAAATGAGCACATCAGAGGACTAGATGCTGCTGAGGATGTAGAGAAATAGGCACCCTCCTACACTGTTGGTGGGAATGTAAACTGGTACAGCCCCTTTGGAAAACAGTGTGGAAGTTCCTCAAAAAATTAACAATAGAACTCCCCTATGACCCAGAAATAGCACAGCTAGGAATTTACCCAAGGGATACAGGAGTGCTGATGTATAGGAGCACATGGACCCCAATGTTCATAGCAGCACTCTCAACAATAGCCAAAACATGGAAAGAGCTTAAGAGTTTATCAACTGACGAATGAATCAAGAAGATGTGGTTTATCTATACAATGGAATACTACATGGCAATGACAAAGAATGAAATCTGGCCATGTATAGCAACATGGATGGAACTTGAGGGTGTTATGCTGAGCAAAATAAGTCAGGCAGAGAAGGACAGATACCATATGTTTGCACGTATAGGTGGATTGGGAGGAACATAATGGAGGACCATGAAGGAGAAGAAGGAGAAAAATAGTAAGGGAGAAGGAAGGAGGCAAACCATGAGAGACTCTTGAATGCCGATAACAAACTGAGGGCTGATGGGGGTGGGAGGAGGGGAAGGGAGGTAATGGTCATGGAGTAGGACACTTGCTGGGGTGAGCATTGGGTGTTATATGGAAACCAACTTGACAATAAACTACTTAAAAAAATAAATAAATAGCAGAAATTCATTTTTCACAGTTCTAGAGGCCAACGTGGTTGGATTCTAATGAGGATCATCTTTCTGCCTTGTGGATGGCCACAGTTTCTGTGTCCTTATATAACAGAGTGAGTGAGCACTCTGAGGTCTCTTCTTACAAAGGCACTAACTGCTTCATGAGGGCTCCACCCTTATAACATCACCTGAACCTCATCACCTCCCAAAGGCCCTGACTCTTAAGTAATACTGTCACCTTAGAGGTTAGAGTTCCAACATATCAATCTTGGGAACACACAATTCAGTCCATAGCAACCTCTTATCTGTAATGACCCTCTTTATTTCTTCTCTCTCTCTCTCTTTTCTAAAATATGTGCTTTATCTTAAGGTCTCTGTGGTACTTATCTCTTGGTGGTAGTATAGTAAAATCATGTAGTACATAGCTAAAGATTTAAAAAATAAGATTTACTTTTTTAAAGTTTATTTATTTTGAGAGGAGGGAGAGAGCAAGAAGGAGACAGAGCATGGGAAGGGGCTGAGAGAGGGGGAGACAGAATCTCAAGCAGGCTGCATGCCATCAGCACAGAGCCTGATGCAGGACCCATACCTACAAACTGCGAGATCACAAACTGCAAGATCATGACCTGAGCCGAAATCAAGAGTCGGTTGCTCAACTGACTGAGCCACACAGGTGCCTCAATAAGATTGGCTTTTTAATGAGAGTTTATCCATTTACATTTATTGTGATTACTCATATACTTTAAATGAGTTTAATCTTTTTTTCTTTTCATTTGATTATTTTGCTCTTAATTAATGTTCTCCTTTTTCTTGGGGATGGTACTTCATTGAAGTTTCATTCTTGTGCTGTATTTTCCACACTTGGTAGGGAATTTATACAAGCTATTTCTGTTATTTCAATCATCAAGTCTTTTAGTTATAAGTTGCAGAACCAGTAAAGTATGAAGTTGACTAAATGTTCTGCCATCATCCTGAACCATACAAATACCTTCAGTTCCTTTAACTTGTCAGTCTTTCTGACTTGCATACTATTATTACTCAGTATTTTGAGTACTTTGCTTTGTTTATCCTGAAATTTGGCAGTACCATTTTGTATGAGATCAGTAATTACAAAGATCTACCCACATGCTAAAAATTTCTTGTTCACTGTTGCTTTGTGCCTTTCTGGACTTCTTTCTTCCTTCTGGTATGCTTCTTTTTTACTTTGTTAATAAGGGACAGTTGTTAGTAAACTTCAAATTTTTGCTTAAAAATAGAATTCACTGTCATTTTTTAATAAATGCTTTACTGTTTATACACTTTGGGCTGATAATTATTTTCTTTCCACATACTGAATGTTGTATTCCACCATCTGCTGACTTCCTTTGATCTATTAAGAAGTCAGCTCTTAATGCAGATAAAAAGATAAAAATTATCTTTCTTATTTTATTTTTTAAAAATAATCTCTATACTCAACATGGGCTGGAACTTATGACCCTGAGATCAAGTTTTGCATGTTCTTCCAACTGAGCTAGCCAGGTGCCCCCCACTGTTTATCTTTTATAGTTAATAAGTCTTTAGTCATGAGCAGCTTGATCTCCTCTCCTTTCTTTTGTTGTTGTGCAGTTTTGTTGTCCTATTTGTAATGTTTTCCCTTTTATTTACTCTCCTAAAGCAGTAGTTCTTATTAAATCTAAAATTGCATGACTTGCTTCAAATGTGGAAATGTCTCACCAGTACCTGTTTAGATATTTTATCTTCTGCATTCAATTTCTTCTCCTTCTTCTGAAACTTATATTCAGTCTTCTCTGTTTATCCAACATGTTTTTCTGCTTCTCCTTATTTTTTTCACTTCTCTCTCTGATACATTCTTTGTATCTTTAAAGGCACCTATTACTCCTTCTTTCAATAGCACCTGGTCCTTTAACCTATCCATAGAGTTTTTAATTTTATTTATTACATGTTTTTCTTCTCTAGAATTTTTGTGTGGATAATTTTCAAACCTGCCTGTCTTTCTTGGATTAATACTTAACTTTTGGGTCATGTTATCAATTCTCTGGTTTATTCCTTTAAAAAGCTTGTTCATGTTTATTTTTAGTTTGTATGTAAGAATCCTAACATATCATGTCTTTAGGGGGCTATCATTGCTCCTAATTCCTTTGGTTATTTATTGTTCACTTTTCATAACTTCAGATCTGGAGCTTATTTTGGTCTAAACTCCACAATTTGCTTTTTGGTTCACTGGTCAGGATATCTTGGTATATCTGCTGGTCATTTATTGTAATTTTGCAAATTTGTGTTTCCCAGGCTGAATTCAAACCTAAAGTTCACTAGGGTAGAGCTGTGGTCTTGGATCCAGAGATAGACAACACTCTTTTTCATACAGTTGGTTGAATTTTTATTTTATAAACAAAATCTTCTCATGTAGCATTTAGCTCTTCAAGGGTCCCAATTATATGTAGGTATTTCAGTCCTCAATCTTTCACTCTCTTGGATCCAAGCCCCTGTATTTTATCCCTCTTGTGATTGGTAGAAATCCAATACTTAAACTTACTAAAATTGGCAAGTAGCTTTGAGGCCACTTGTAGCTTTAGCGTACTCTTAAATTCTAGTTGCCTGCCTTTTCTTTGTTTTGAGAACCCCAGAGATTTATCTCAATTCCTTGTTGTTTCAGCTCATGGTTTAAATGTTTGCTTTGTGTTTGTTTTTACATTTTCCAGCACCTTTATGCATTTTGTAGACATAATTTTTCAAGATATCACATTTTCCATGTTGTCAGAAGTGAAATTTAATTTGATATTTGTTTATTCAACAGCTATGATATATAGGATCATGTTATAGTGTCTATAGTGAGGCAAGATGCAGGGAAAGGCTCCAGTACTGGAAGTGAAATAGGTAATGTTAGGATCATTTATCAGAATTTTGACAAACAAAACTCACCCTATTGATGAGCCACTGAGACTTTTAGCTAATGGGTCCACTTAGTGATAGCCCAATCTGTGGTAATTCCCCTAACTATTTGTTCTCTTATGTGAAGGACAGAGAGAGAGAGAGACTGGATGTTAACTGCCTAGATTTGAATCATGGCTCTTTCCATTACTGTATATATGGTCCCAGGAAAGCTACTTAAACTTTCTGCGTTTCAGTTTCTTCACTTGTGAAATTGAGACAATAATTCTGCCTGTTTCATGGGGGCTATTATACAGAATAGGTAAATCAGTACATGTAACTTGTTTAGAATGGTATCTGAGACATAATTTTCAGCATATCTTACATATTCTTATTTTAACTATTATTTAAGGCTCAGTACTATGCAAAATGCTGTGGCTGCAAAAATGAATGAGAGTCCCTGTTCTCTGAGGATGCAGTCAGCTCATCATTTGGGAGAGACTAATATGTAATGTGCACTGTGTATCGCTTACATGTAAAAGGTAATTAAGGCATCAGTGTAATAAACAAGGTGCAGAAGTAGTTCAGAGGATGAATTGATTAATTCTTTCTCTTAGACTAAAGTGAAGTAGAAAAGAGGAGGATCACATTTGGGAAGAAAACAATAAATTTCCTTTGCTGTCATGGTCTATTTAATAGCCTTTTGGAGATGACCATCAGGCAGTTAGGAAGGAAGGTCTTAACTTATTAAAGACAGCTTGAGTTCTTTGTGAACACCAAGTTTCTGATTCAAATGCTTCCAGCTTTGAATTTTTTTGGATACTTCTTTTATTATGCAGAATTAATCACAAGGTGTTTGAGAAGACTGATTAATGCTAGACTGAACATAATGCTTGCTTCAAGATCCCCACAGATTTCCTTGAAAGGGCAGTTCTCACTTCTCTTATTTTCCCTCTATTTTCTGTACACACCCCAAACCCCAATTAGGATGAAAAATGACTAATGTTATTGTCCTTCTGTTGGATACAAAAGACATGAGAATTCCTGTGAACATTAACCTTCTACTTCATAGAGCTGAAGGCTTTGTGCTCAGGATGCACTCAGGCTTGTCCTTTTAATGAAGCACTTGGTCCAAATACTTTTATCATTAAAAAAGTAATAATGAATCTGTTATGAGGCCACAGAAGGAGGGTGGAAAGTTAATACGTGTTAGAGAACAAAAAACAATTCAGCCACCACAGCCAATGAATACAAATTTCCTTTATTCTCCTTGAAGTCATCCACTAAATTTTTTTAAACACCTTTCTCTTCTCGACAACCGTATATGAGGCCTAAGTGAGGGGAGTAAAAACTGACCCTTCAACTGGAAATCTCTATTAACTGCACAGTTATGGCAATGATGATAAATGCTTCTAGCACTGACCTGAAAGTTCTGAGCTCTTGCTGAATCATCAAAGATTAAATTCCACTTTCAATGGAATGTCTTTTAACCAGTTCTCCTTCTTCAAAATCTAAAAATCCATGTATAATTACAATTATAAAGAAAAAAGGCAAATTCTACCAACCACTCATATAAACCCATTTCATTGCTGTATGGTCATATCTTACCTGTTACTGCTCTCTATTAATTAGAATACTTGATTGATTAAAATATTTCTATTTTATGACCAGGTTCAATGACAACACTTAATTTATAGGAAATATTATGATTTCGGTGTCCTGATTAGAGCTCTCAATTCCTTAATTTAAATAGAACCATGAAACCAGAATTATGTCCAGCTTGTCATGTAAGGGGTAGAGAGGTGCCACATTGTCAGTGGTATGGGGAGAGGAGACTCTGTAAAATGTTGGGAAGATGTGGGATTCTTCCAAGAGACAGGTGCTTTAGAGCTACTCCTGGAAGACATTTGATTTATTTCACCTACAGATTCTCTAGTGCATTAGCAAGTCATAGAATGCAGTTATTTTCCAGAAAGCCCCGCTCATCCATATGCTCACAATACTTAACATAAAATCTCATGGAAATTAGCTGAACTCCTGAAGTTCATATAATGACCTCATGTTGAGAACATCTAATTGAGTGCACTCTACATGCTAGAACTGATGAGGATACAAAATTAAATAACAAATGTTTTTAGCCTTCAAGGAGCTTATAGTCAACTGGAAGAGACAGTAAAGTAAATAGACTATTATAACACAGAAGGAATTGGGAGAAGTAAAAGATGCAATAGGAATTCACTAGGATACTTGGAATTTTCTTGAGATGGGGCTGATATAGATATCCCAGAGGGAGAATCCCTTACAACAGGTACTTAAAGAATGAAGAGAAATTAGCCCAATAAAACAGGTGAAGGATGTGCTTCAATAGATGGAAAGGAATGTGCAATGGACTTTTGGAGGCAAGATAACACACAGAGGTGTTCAGAGAAATAAATACAAGTAGAGTATGCTGAAAGATAGTCTAGGGATTAGGTTAGAAGGCTGAGCTAGAATCATCTTTTGTGTCATACTAAAGAATTTGGAATCTTATCCTGAGTGCAAAAGAAAACAATTATAATAATCTAGCCTTAGTGTGAAAAAATAATTCAAAGATATAACAAGAGTAAAGATACTAGTTTTACTAGTTGTAAGATAGTATTTGAGATGATGGAGTAGTCTGTTACCATGTTGGCTGGACTTAAGACCTGGCTTCACTACTTACGGAAAATTATTGAACTCCTCTGTGCTTCAGTTTCTTCATGTGGGAAACGGAGAAAACTGCACATTTCCATAGTAGAGTCATCGTCAGTATAGAAGGAAGTGGTATCTGGAAAGCATGTAGGACGTTCCTTGACACATAAGTGTCGTGGACATTCTGCTTACTGTGTCTGCACCATCATCACGATCGATACCACTATTCAAGGAGAAGGTCACAACATTTGGTAAAGTGTGTGGAGAAGGAAATGGAGGGAAGTACATGACGGGGCAGATGCAATAAGTAATACATGGTGACTGATTTGCAGTAAGTAGTATATGGTGACTGATTCGATGTGCGGAAAAGGATGCAGATCTGAGTGATTTCCCAGATTTCTGCATCAAACAGTTAGGTGAGGACTGAGGAGTACCAAGATGGATTCTTTCTGTGTGGGTTTTGATATGTATCGTGTGAATAAAAACAAAATACAGTTGGCTATAATTACCATCCAGGGTCTGAGGCATTGACAAATACCCATGGATTCCTAACTGAGGCTGTCAACTCTACATGCTTTTCATTCTAAAGAGATTTCAGATCCTCTAAGTGTACTTATTTGATCTTTATTTGATTCTGTAGGTTAGATGAATCAGGTGGTATTAATGAGAAACTCTTTGATAAGGGCACAATTTTCTCCCATGTGCATCTAGCTAATTGGTGATAGAACTGGCAGGAAAAATAACCTATTTCTCCTTTACTCAGACTTGTACTCAAACACCGCTTCTCTCACATACCTCAAGCATAACTAAGCATCAGCGAAGGTACTCCATGCTCTCTTTTTTTTTTTTAAGTTTATTTGTTTATTTTAGGATACAGAATGTAAATGCGTGCATGCATGAAAGAGAGAGGCACAGAGAGAGGAAAGAGAGAATCCTAAGCAGGCTCAGAGCTACCATCACAGAGTTGGACGCTGGGCTCAATCTCACCAACTGCAAGATCATGACCTGATCTGAAATCAAGAATCTGATGTCTAACTTGCTGAGCTATCTAGGTGCTCTCCATGCTTTTAGATTCAGTGAAATTGTCTCAACTTCCATACTATGTGTAACAGGAGTCTTCAGTCATTCCCAGTCTCTAAAGATTTTAGGATGAGTGATACAGTTTATGGATTTTCTGCATACTATGATGTTTTCCATCTGAATCAATTTCCCTTTAAAAGTGCTGTGTTTCTGGATGAATATTCCTAACATGATGGCATTCCATCCTCTCTCTTGTGATTATACCCTCCCTGAGAATTTAGTTATTTTCTTATTTGGAGTAGTTTTACTCCATTTTTGTCCCCTTTGCTTGTTAGCCAACTTCTCAGGTATCAAATTACTTAGTAGCTTACCAAGACATTATGCCAGATGTTAAGATTTGCTATTTTTCCACAAACTATGCACTCTATTGATAAGTGCAATCTTTCTGAAACTAGTATTTTTCTTTACTCTTTTGAATAAGTTACAGATTGGACACTAAGCTCATGGTATTCTCTAGATATCATCACACTGTAAGGAAAGAAACTCATTATATCTCCCCACCCACCATGTCTTCCTGACAACACCAAGCATGATCAAAACATTTGTTACTAAAAAAGAAGAAAAATATTTTCTTTTCTGTTAAAATGTATTTTAATGTTATTTGGCCAATAGTATATATCCTCTCTCTCCTTCATTATCATCTGTCTCATTCTTTTGACTGACTAATTGGCATTTCCAGAATAATTGAAATATCAAAGAAGAGAAACATATTTGGTGCAGATCCAATTAGACCCCAAATGAAAGACCAAAAAGGTGTGAGGACAAGTAATTCCAAACAAACAATAACAAAGAAGAATATAAATTTATGTCACTGTGTTCCATAAATTATGTATATGATTACTTCCTTTTATATGTTTCATCCTATCTTCTGAAGATAAAGTAAAACACGTGAAATATCACAAAGTATCAGGGTGATATCAAAGAAGCTTAATTATTACCTTGGACAAATATTTTTTTATTTTTAATGTTTTATTTATTTCTAAGAGAGAGAGAGAGACAACATGAGCAGGGGAGGGTCAGAGAGAGAGGGAGACACAGAATTGGAAACAGGTTCCAGACTCTGAGCTGGCTGTCAGCACAGAGCCCGACACAGGGCTCGAACCCACAAACCGTGAGATCACAACCTGGACTGAAGTCAGCCGCTTAACCCACTGAGCCACCCAGGCGTCTTTACCTTGAGCAAATATTTACCATAGTGATTAAGAAAACAGAATTCATAAAATGTGAACCTATTTTTGTAAAGACTCAAAATCTACACATATATCTGTATTACTGTAAGACAAAGAAATCCTGAAAGATACACCTCCATACCAAATGTTAACAATAGCTCTCTATATAGAGTAGCATAACAAAGGAAATATCTTTAAATTTATTTATCCTCATTTTCAAGTTTTATAATGAAGACTGCATCTGGAGATGAAGGATTTTTCTAGTACAGAATTTGTATTCCATTTGATCTTTAGACATTATATTATTTCATCTTATAACAATATACACATTATTATCTACCAGACATCCCCTTGACCAAGTGATCAAAATGAACATTGCAAACAATAGTAAAAACTGATATCAGATGGTTCTTGGTGTGTTAAATTGAGAAAAACACTACACTACTTTTGAAGTATTCCTGACCCAAATGCAAAACTTTAATCAAATCTTAAAGACAAAATCAGACAAACTTAAATTTTCTGAAATTTATAACTGCAATGTCATTATAGAAGAAAACATTCTTTCTTTGGGAGATTCAAGCTATGGTTTCTGGGGGCAAATGATCAGGATCTCTCCAGGTCAGTCATAAATGATTAAGGAGAAAGAAAGAAGGAAGGAAAGAATGGCAGAAGGGAGAGAGGGAAGGAAGGAGGGAAGGTTGAGCTCTTTGAGATTACTGAGATCAAAAATTAGTTTTAATCTTAATTTGTAACATATTATATTGCAATAATTAAAATTTATCCTCCAAAAAGGTAGAATCAGTGAATAGGTGTTTTAAAAGTAGACCTACGTAATCTTCTTGTCACTCCTGAGAAAGTGAAACAGAAGTTTGTCCAGGAATGACATTTATAATATACAGAGTGGCTTTATTCATAATAACCCCAAACTGGAAACAATCCAAATATCTATCAGCAGTAACATAGATTCATTGCAGTATGCTCATATAATAGAAAACTGCACAGCAATAGAAAAGGAAAAAAAATGACTATCAGGCATCACAAAATAAATACATTTCATAGATTATAGAATGTCGAGTAAAAGAAGCCAGCCACAGAGAAGTAGGAATAAATCCATGTAGAAGCTCAAGAACAAGAGGAATATATTATGATGATAGAAATAAAAGTAAAGGTTCGCCCAGGGGAGGAGATGGGTGCTGACTGGGAAGGGTCATGAGGAAATTTTCTAGTTGCTGGAAATGTTCTATATGTTGATTTCAGTGACAATTATACAGGTACAAACATGTAAAAATTCACCTAGTCATATTCCTTTTTTAGTGTGTATTTATTTAGAGAGAGAGAGAGTGCACACATGCATGAGCAGGAGTAGAGTGGAGAGAGGGAGAGAGATAATCCCAAACAGGCTCCATGCTATCAGCACAGAGCCAAACATAGGGCTTGATCTCACAAACAATGAAATAATAACCTGAGCCGAAATCAAGGGTACACAATTAACCAATTTTAGCCAGCCAGACGCCCCTCATCTTGCTGTATTCTTAATTTTAGTACACTTTCCCAAATAAATGTTATATCAGGCTTAAACCTATTCTGTGCTCACCAGTAATGAGTCTTTTCTTTATGGTATCTAGCCTAGAGACTTGTATATAGCAGATGTTTGAGACATATTTTTGGAATGAATAAAAATTGTACCTACCTTGTGCTTTATTTCTTTGGGACTCTGTTGAATATAATAGCAGATGCTGATACATCTTTGTTAAATATTTTATAATATATCCAAGAATATGTATTAATGCAAAGAACATCTCTGGCGACCAAAATCTTGAGACAAACTAGGTAGTATGATAAGAAATGAGGGAGAGTGGGGCCAATCTTTAAAAAGTATTGGTCTTCAAAAATCCCATATATTAGGTCATTTCAGTGCAATAACTTACATGAACCCAGGGGTGCAACAAATGGAGTGGTTCCTTATGGGAGGTATGAAGAAGTCAGTGCAATACAGTACAGACCCTATTCAGAGATTAGGGCTAACTGGAGACTTTTCTGGATTGGGTGGATAGCAGTATCTAAGAGGTTTGGGGAAGAGCTTGGTGGCTCAAGTTTCTAGGCAGTCGTGTTTTATGGGGGCACAGGCAGTGAGGGGAAATCTGATACATTCTAGGATTACAAGATTCAGGAATTCCAGAATCAAGAACCAGCCTTCAGGGAGAAGATGCTGGCAGAGACCAAGCAAGGAATTCTGGAGTTTAGTTGGCTAAATGTCTGTTCCAAGCTGAATTACAGCCCCAAATCAAGCTGTAATTTATCTAATCCCTGGGATAAAGGTTAGGGACCAGGAGCTCAGTCCTGTGAGGAGAACTTTGGGATTCTCTGGCCAGCAAGGTGCATTGTAGCTCCATGCACCCCCAGTATCTTGGCTTTCTTTGACCTATCTCCACTATTCCAGGGACAAAGGGCTTTCCAAACATCAATGTCTTATTTTTATTCATCAAGGCCTTGATGAAGTTAAAACCCTAAGTGTGTCTATGTTGTTTGAAGGTGAGAGTTATAAAAAGCAGGGATAGAAAATAGATTCTCACCTACACATTAAGCCAAATCTGTTAATGGGTATCCCATAATACACCACATCACACTTTTTAGTTAGCTCCAGAATATTAACTTTCCTGAGACATCTGAGTTATGGTTGATAGTAAATGGCTCTTTTAAATTGTGAGCATGTATACTATAATGCTCATTTTATAAAATTAATAAGTTGACAAAATTTTTTGTAGCTTATGTCTTTAAAGGGATCTTTGGCATAATTTTTTAATATTAAAAAACACTAAGATATTTGCTTAATTAATTCCCATTTTGATGAGTTTCTTTTTAAAAAATAATTACCAGAGATAGTTTTCCCTTTTCTTATATTAATGAAGATATTAGGGCAGAATAAATATTGAGACAAATCAAATATTCTAGCTAGGAAAACTGGAAGGAGAAAATGAGTACTTTTTCAGAGTTTGGAACACTTACAATGTGAGTAAATTTCCAATATGTAATGGGACCAGGGAATTTAAATGCAAAATACTTTTTAGTTACTTAGAAATGCATTTTTCAGTTTATTCCTTATAATCAATTATAAACATGACTTCATCAAAATTAACCAAACTCACTTCAGCATGTTTCATTAATATAAGTATATTTATGGAGAAATCTATAAACTATAGAAATTTTAATTAACTGGGTGATTTGCAAAGTACCTTTAAATTTGCTGCTTGTTGGGCATTTCTAATAGGGTCACCTCACTTTTGAAAAGCAGGCGTCTTTTGTGAAAATATCTTCTTGTGAAAATAAACAAATCATTAGGCATTTTTCCTTTGTGCATTTATATAAACATAAGAAGACAAGCATATAAATTTAAAGTATTATTGTTTTGTGATTGACTCTGGCCCTGACTGGGGATGTCAGCCAGGTCCGGTGTCCTCAGTGTTTTGGTATGCCTCTCTCCTCTCCTCTCCTCTCCTCTCCTCTCCTCTCCTCTCCTCTCCTCTCCTCTCCTCTCCTCTCATGTATGTTACAAAATGTTATAGTATCCCACTGCCACTTTATTCAATGCCCATTGCTAGGCTTTTATTGCTCAGCTTAAAAACTTATATTTGCTTATTTGAAGACTTTTATTTTTTCTCTCATTTGATATTTTCTCCTCTTTCCTGCTACTGTTATCCTTTTTGAATTAAAAAAACAACTTAGGTTTTTCACATTCCTCTTATTACTCTGTGAGAAAGCCCAACCTTTGTGCTACTGCAACTAATGTTGGAATTGCATACTCTTGCCAGATGCATCATTTGCCATCCAACTACTACCTCTGTTAGTGATTCCTTGCATGGAGTTAGTATGTAATTATTATATTCAGGAAGCCTCATTATTTAGTAGGAAGTAGAGGGCCTGCTCAGTCAGTTCTACACAAGATCAACCTCCCTTGAAGCAAAGTAATGAGGGTTCTGGTTGTTCCTGACCTATTCCCATTAAGATCAACGACTGGCCAGAACTCAGACACTAGACTTCAAGGGAGGATGAAGACAAACAGAAATAAGCCCTAAAAATTTCCCTGAGTCTTTTACTGTGATTGAAGGAAGGGTTATGTCCATCACAAGCTAACTCTTGATTTTACTCAGAAGTGAATAGGAACACAGTATCACACACACATGCACATGTAGGTGTACCTTCATAAAGTCACAACCACGCAAATGCACCTTTATACACACACACACATACACAAGCACTCACGTGGGCATGCACCTTCACACACACACACACACACACACACACACACATTAGGCCCAAGAAAAGGTATATAGTTTTATTAGACCTCAGAAATGCAATGAAAATAGTTTCCAATTGGATGTATAAATTCTATGCTATAATTTCATTACTTGGAAAAAACATCTATCACAAGTATTAAAAAAAACAAGTATCACAGTATTTTAAAGATGAGTTGCAAACATAATCTCCATATAAAATATTATATTTATATATATAACACTTTAAAAATTCTCTATGAAACTTATTTTTCTAAGGAAGCCATTGGTTTACTTATTTCATCTTCCTTTTTGGTAAGAATAGTACTAAGGGTATGTTCAGAGGCTGTACTAACATGTCAATTCCATCATCTGATATGTTCTCTCTAGATGGTACCTAAAAGTTCTTTCCCTTTGTTAAATCTAATTTGTTACATTCTGTCATTCAGAAGAGTTTTACATTTTTCTTTCATTCTTTTTTTTTTTTTTTTTTGATGTGTTCTGTTTATGCCTGGGTACTGAAGTCTTGATATGTATTTCTGAGTACTTAATATTTTCTATTATAGCATATTCTTATCTATATCATAACAGTTTTCTGTATCTTATTACATCTTCTTATCTATGACAGTAAAGTTTCAATTATTTTTGTAAGAGTTTCTTAATTTATTTCCATTTTGGTTGGTTAGAGGTCAATCACTTCACATGATGAAACTAAAATGCATTTAGACGTGCTTTGTGGTGTATATAATCAATATTCATAAATATTCCAATTTTAGATTTGAATGGATATTAATTTTCCCATTATTGGATGGTAGAACTTTATGTATTTCTCTCAGACGCTAACAAGGATACTAATGGTGTAGTCCAAATCTGCTTTTCCACACTAAACTTTTGTCTGATAAAATCTTCAGGTACTGGTATTAATGCATAAATATCTTCTAATCAAATGGTGGTTATCTTGTAGCTCTCTCCACACTTGTGTCTATATCATTATATTATCCTAGTCATTAGAAAATGTTATCAGCATATATATTCTTACAGTCTATTTTATCTGATACTAATATAGACACAACATCTTTCTTTCATTTGATTAATTTTTATATGATTTGGCTATTTTTATCCATTCATTATGCTGGAATTTAAAAATTCATATCCCACCATCTTTATATTATAATGGAAGTATTTTGTCAAAAAATATATAATGTGATTTCTAAAATATGTAGATTATATTTCTATAGTTCGTGGTTGCATTTTTCCCTCTTCTTAAATAATCTCCATGAGTTCTCATCTTTTAAGACTGCTGCTCTTTATTCACATTTCTTTTTCCTTTGTTACTTTAGAAGCTGTATTCTCTATTTCTGTTCTTTGGGGAGTTACATTACAAATTTTAATAGTTTTAGCAGTGCCTCTGCCCATGTATTTTTGGACCTCAGGATCATTAACTCCTGTTCTCTGCCCAAACTAGATGCTATCAATGTCTGGTATTCTATTTCAGCTTTGTTTTTATCTCTATTCTTCGGACACAGGTATTGTTTTATAGTTGATACATGTCAGATTAACCCATATGCTTAACAGTTAACATTTCTTTGCTCTTATTCCTTTCTGCATCCCAGACCATCTTTCTCACATCATTTTCAATCTCCTTTAGGCATATCCTTTAGAAGTTTCTTTAATAAGCATCTTTTGTAATTAAAGGTTTTTTTTTTGTTAAGTTGTATGTTTTTGATTCATGTGAACGCATGAACAAGAGCTTTTCTGTATATATGACTTAAGTCTGATATAATTTTTCTCATTACTTCAGATATGTTATTTCCTTGACTGCTGGCATCGATTGCATTGAGAAGCAACTTGCCATATTCATTGTTCCTCTTGTTATACTCTGTGTTTAGGGATGGGGTTTTGTTTGTTCATATGTATGGCTTTCTACACCTGTGAAGTGGAGTCTCAGCAGTTGTGTGAGATTCTTCCTCTTTACCTTTATTTATTTTGCTCTGTTCTCATTGTCCTCACTTTATGGAGTCCTGTTAGATATATGTTAGATCCCTCCACTCAACCCTATACCTGTCTCTTTCTCTCATATTTCCATATTTCATCAGTCTCTCTGCACTGTGCTCTGCAATATTCTTTCAGATGCACCTTACAGCTCAGTTCATGGTTTTTTCTGCCATTTGCAGACTGTTGAAGTTTTTTACATTGTGTTCTACATTTTATTTACTAGAATGCTTATTTCTAGAAGTTCTGGTTATTACCTCTTCAAGTCTTCTTGAACATGTCTTGTTATCCTTTTGACAAATATGATTAGACACATTAAATATTTATATTCTTCATTTGTTAATTCTAATATCTGCAAAATTTTTATTCTAATTCTGCAGCAAGTTGTGTTCTCAACATTTGCTAATTATGTCTTCCTTCCTCAAGTGTTTCATGGTTTTCCCATAAGCAAATTTTCTTATATGTTATCATAGTGGAAATGATTTTGGACCCAGTTTGTTTGGGCCCTGTTAGAAATGGTTCACTTCTACAAGCCTTCTACAGCAAATCTAAAGTTTATTTAACTTAAATTTTTGGCTAGTACTATTTAGAACCAATAGGTGGTATTTATTCTGTCCTTATATTTATATGAAGCTGAGCTGGTTGTCAGGAATTGTCAGAGAAGGCATTTTTCTTCCTCTTTTACTCTCCTTAATTCAGAGTATAGATCAAGAAAGAACTTCTTATAATCTTGTTCTGGGAGCAGGATATTTTTTTCAGTTTACCTACAAAACAAATTGCCTTTAGAGAGTATCAGTGGTAAGTGGGACTCTAATACAAGGAGTTATGACTCTTTGTGATAACCTGTAGCTTTGTCTTCATTCTTTCTCCTTAGAAATGAGCCAATAGACCACTAGAAATTTTACTTCTCTGTTACAAATCTTGGGGAAGGAGGTAGATAAACTGAAGTCTATTCAAGATAATATGTACATTTTAGTGAAACTACACTGTGTACCTAACTCTTTCCTGATTGTATATGTACTAATTTTTGGCTTGTAGCTGCTCATCTCTGCTTAAAAAATACTTATTTATTTATTTTTTATTTATTTATAGAGAGCATGTGTGGAGGAGGGTAGAAAGCGAGGAGAGAGAGAGAATCTCAAGCGAGCTGTGTGATGTCAGGGCAGAATCCGACCCAGGGCTCAAACCCACGAACTGTGAGATCATGATCTTAGCCAAAGTCAAACGCTTAACCAGCTAAGCCACCCAGGTGACCCTGTAAGTTAGTTTTCTAAAAAATCAAACCTGGGAATCAAAATGAATCAAATCCCCATATAGATTATGTATTAGATGGCTAGGGCTTCCATATTAAAATCCACCAATTGGGTGGGTTAAACAATGCAGATTCATTTGCTTACAGTTCTGGAGTCTAGAATTCAGCATCCAGGTGCCAGCAGGGATGGTTTCTCCTGAGCTTCCCTCCGTGGCTTGCAGATGGCCACCTTCTTGCTGTGTCTTCACTTAGCCTTTTCTCCTGTCCTCTCTTTATGAGGACACCAACTGTATGGAATTAAGCCTTTATGACCTCATTTAACCTGAACTACCTATTTATGAGACTGATCTCCAAAGGTTAGGCTTTCAGTATATAAACTTGAGAGGACACAGTTTAGTCTGTAACTGACTATAAATAATGTAAATTAATTTCTTAAATATTTTGGTCTAGGTTTGAAAGGGATGTGAAAACGTTACAAAATTGTTATCAGATATCTAAGGCTTTGCTACCTGAAACTTTCTCTCTGATTTGCAATCTCTTCTCTGTTATAGGAGACATTGCATTTATAGTATACATTCAGAAATATTCTATCATATGAGTAATATCTGCTGTGTTTTGTTTTCCATCAGAGATCAAAACCATTCATTGCTCAGCACTGAATCAAAGAAAACACATTTCAAAAAGACAAGGAGTGATCTGCAGACACCCTAACAGTACACTTTAGATGCTGACAAGAGATGAGATACTGTTCTGAGTTTGAAGTGGGATCCAAGTTTAATTACTGATTCAGATAGTTTGTCTTAAGCCTAGTGCCGGTAGTTTTGTTCATTAGAAAATTCAACTAAGCTATAAGCACTTTTTGAAACCCACCTGTACTATCCACAATAATGAATGCAATGATCATTTTTAAATGCTCTGGGGAAATGATGAAAACCAGCACCAGCTGAACTACGGTGGAGGACTCAGGCTAGCCAATATCTGTCCAATGCAGTCATATTTGTCCAGTGCATCCAGAGACTGCAGAATCCAACCAGACACGCATGTTGCAAAATATCAAGTCCTGAATTCTAACCTCAAGCCTCTAGTGGATATATACTTTGTGCTCTCACTCTGTTCCTCATTTGTGATTGTCACAAAATCATCCGAAGTTCAGCATAATTCATTGCAGTGGACAGTCTTAAGTCAGGAAAGGACAGGAACAGGAATAGCAAAGGTTATGGGATATAGTAACATTTTAATTACATATGATGTTGGGTTGGAGTCTACTAAAAGAAAATGGAAGTGGGTGCACTTGGGTGGCTTAGTTGGTTAAGTGTCTGACTCGATTTTGGCCCAAGTCATGAGTTCATCATTTGGGGGATCAATCCCCATGTCAAGCTCTGTACTGACAACATGAATCCTGCTTGGGATTCTCTCTCTCCTTCTCTCTCTGCCCCCTTTAATAAACAAACTTTATAAACAACAAAACAACAAACCACAAGGAAATAAATTCTTCATAAATCTGCACATTTTCTTAAGCATCCCCTCCTTAAAGGGGGATGGAATCATAATCACAGGCAAATCCTTGAAGGTTCTTTATGTCAAGTCCATTGGAACCACATATTCTTATTATGTCATACTTTAGAAAAGCTAAATACCTTGTCTTTAGGAACTGAAAGTAGCAGAAGGAAGAGAACCACCTGAAAGTGGGGAAGAATATAGTCAGCATCAATTGTTGCATGATTACTAGATGGTTCTGGAATGGGAATATTGAGGAAGAACTGAAAATTTCTACAAGTCTCACTCTATTTAGTGCTATGTACTGATTTCGATAATTTCTAGGACCCAGATGAACACAGAATCCTAGAATTTCTGAGTTACAATTGCTTATTTTTTATAGTTTTGTAGACATTAAAAGCTTATATAGCAAATTATCTATCAGTGAAATAACTAGAGCCTATTTATTCTAAAAGCATTAAATTCCCAAGGTGCTTAGGTGGCTCAGTCGGTTAAGCATCCGACTTCAGCTCAGATCATGATCTCATAGTTTTTGGGTTCCAGCCCCATGTCAGGCTCTGTGCTGACAGCCAGCTCAGAGCCTGGAGTCTGTTTCAGATTCTGTATCTCCCTCTCTCTCTGACCCTCCCCTGCTCATGCTCTCTCTCTCAGAAATAAATTTAAAAAAAACATTTAAAAATTTTTAAAAGAATTCCCAAATAGCACATGCAGAATTGTATTCCTTACATGATAACATTAATATTCACTACTACCAGGAGGTCTTGTCTGGTCTAGGACCACACAAGAATATCTTAATGGCGAATACAAAGAATAAATGCATGGCAAAGACACAGGATGCAGAGAAGTACACATGAGAAGCTGACCTGGAAATTCATTTAACCTCTATTAGGTTGGGCAGAAATTCTGAGCAACTTATCTTTTTTCTTTTCTTTCTTTTTTTTTTAACTATTATTTTTTAATGTTTATTCATTTAGAGAGAGAGAAACAGAGCACAGACACATGCACACAAAATGGGGAGGGGAAGAGAAAGGGAGAGAGAATCCCAAGCAAGCTCCACACTGTCAGCCAGAGCCCTACGAGGAGCTCGATCTCAAGGACTGTGAGATCATGACCTGACCTGAAAGCAAGAGTTGGGTGCTTATCTGACTGAGCTACTCAGGTTCCGTGAGCAGCAGATTTTCTAAGAGCCTGTCTTGAATTGTGTTTGAACACAATTGATAGATTTCTCCCAGGAATCAGAAACCCAGAAATGTCTTAGGATAGATACATTTTCAAACATAATTCTTTCCAGGTAGTTCTCCATCATTCATTGTAAGTCATGTATGTAACCTAACTGTTGAACATGAAGGGTCAGTATATGCCACCCCAAATGTATGCCACTTTGGCATGAGGAGTATTATTTTTTTAATGTTTTTATTTATTTTGAGAGAGAGAGAGGATGAATGGTTCAGGGGCAGAGGGAGGGTGAGTGAAAGAGAGAGAAAGGGAATACCAAGCAGGCTCTGTGAGTCAGAGTAGAGCTGGATGAAGAACTCAACCCTGAGATCATGACCGGAGCTAAAATCAAGGGTCAGCAGCTAAGTGGACTGAGACACCAGTATGAGCAGTATGAACATTATTTTGAGCTCAAGGCAGTTGAGAATCAACAGATGCAGGAAGAGTTGTCTGTCCCCTCAGCCCCACCCCCATTTCTTAGCTGCTTAAAGCAGGGCACAAATTTCCCTTCTTGAAGGTGCTGCCCACACATTAGCAGGAAAAGAAGAGTGACTCTTAACACTAGAGAGGGAGAGTCTACACTGAGTTTTCATACACAAATTTTGCTAAAATAACCTTGATTTCCCACGAGGTCCTGCATGTATTTCCTAGTCACTTCCCCTTGATTTACTGACCCTTCCTTTGCTTTATTAGAATAATGTGTAGCTCAAGGTTCGAACCGTTTTTTTGAGTTTTATTCCTTTTCATTGAACTCTCATGCACATAAATATTAGTAATAATGGTGGGCCTCTTCTTCCATTAAATTCTTTTGTTCATTTGACTTGTTGGCTCTCAGGCAAAAATCCAGATGGCAGAGGAAAAGTTTTTCCTCCCTAACAAGCACTAGCCAATAAGGAGGCTAACAAAAAGATATCAGTCCTAGTTTGAAATTTTCAATGACATTGTCACAGTATTTCATTGTACATAAGTTTTCAAGAAGACAGGGAAACAACATACATTTTTGAGTGCCCAGTTGCCTATCACTGTGTTTCTAAATGCACTAAAGCCTTCAAAGTCAGTCTTAGTTTACAAAGTACAATACATCTTATTTCCCTAATTTACAAGTGAGAAAGTCAAAGCTTAGAGAATTTAAATAACTTGCCCCAGGACAAACAGACTTCTCTTTGTATTTAGCTCTTGCTTATACTACTGAAACTTCCTGCCTCCCTGTGGCAAGCAGCTTAAATGAGTTCCTCTCTGTTTTGTGTGCGCAGTGTAGGCTGATATAAGATTCTGAGTGTGTGTGGACATTGGTGCATGAACTTTTCCCCATGTCCCTTTTGATCCAGCTCATGTGCCTTAAATGTGTGACTGCTGAGTTACCATTTAATGTTGAGCTTTTCCAGACTGTGGTATACAAATGTTGGCTTAAACTATACTATTAAAGCTAAATTAATTCCAAATTAGTTTCCTTTAGAGTCTTCCCTTGGTTTGTGTTTTTGCACCATGGGTTTTTAATGCAGATCTTCAATCTGGCTTCGCTGAAGAAGCTGAATATCTTGTACTATATCTATATAGATAGATAGATAGATGATAGATATAGATATAGATATAGATATAGATATAGATATAGATATAGATATAGATGATATAGATATAGATAGATATATCTGTTCATTCTGTGATTCCATAACTTTCTAGTGAATAGTGCATTAAGCTTGTCCAGTCTCCTTACTCACTGCAGATGAAACTACTGATATCGCCTTCATGTTTATTTTCCCTCTGGTTTTGAGGTATATCCTATCCTCATCTCTCTCCTCCAAGACAAATTTCTGGATGGTAAAGAAAAAAAATACTCAAAAATTCACAATACCGTCACACAGCCTTGTCGTGACCACCTGTTTGCCTGTCTATTCTGTCACAGGATCGCAATTCCATGTATCCTGTTCTTTCTTGAATTATTTTTCCCCATGAAAAATGCTTCCTTACAATAGTTGAAGACATAAGGACATATGAATCTTAGGTATAATTTTGTACATTGATTTCTATGCTGATCAATCTTAATTCTGACATTTCACCATTTTTAATTCTGACATTTCACCATTTGGCATATGCCTTCTATCTCAGAAATATCTTGAATTACAATAACATACTTCTCAAAGAAAACATGACATGTAAAATCTTAGTTATTTCAATTCTGTGCACATAACAAAAATATTTTGTTCTAAGCAATCATTTCTTTTGGAGTTTTTTGAAAGGCAACAATATTTGATAATTTAACTGTATCTTTGTAAGTCATTAAAATTAACAGAATTGGGGAGAGAGGAGAAAGAGCTAACTCACTTCAAGCAAAAGAGATTGGCATTTAAATATTTTTTATTGTGTCAAGATTGAGTATCCAAATCTTGGCTTTGTAGGGAATGTGAGGCTGCAATGGATTGAGGCCCAAGGAAGGGCCAAGTTCTCCTAAGGGGACACATGCAGAGAACTAGGCCTGGCTGATCACACAGGCTCAGTGGACAGCAAAGCCTGGGTTCTGGCTTATGGGAACTCAGTTATAGCTCAGGCCCCAAAAGTCTCCAAAGTCAGATATTGGAGTATCCTGACAAATGAGCAGAACTGAAGGATAAGATATCCGAATAAATATAGTATAAATGTAACAAAACCCTGTATTCAGAGCCTATCACTGTAGTGTGCATGCATAAGTGTATGTGAGATACACAGTGTTTGTGGTATGCATGTGCATTTATGGGGGTGGTGTGCATATATGTATGTGAGTATGTGATATGGATATGTCTGTGATGCAGTCATGTGTGTTGTGCATATGTGTGTGGGGGGGTGGTACGTGTATGCAGTGTATGGTGTGGGTGTGGTATGCATTTGTATGTGGGTGGGTGGTGTGCATGAGTGTGTGTGTAGTATGTTGTGTGGCATGCATATGTGTGTGACTGTGTGTGTATGTGTGTGTGTGTATCTAAGTGTCTTATCATTGCAGTTATCATAGCATGATATTGCAGAACAAAGCACTGGTACTCTAGAAATAAGGAATTCCAGTGGTTGGTACATTCTAAATAGGTCAGAAGAAAAAAAAAATCAGGGACTTTACCCAGCAGTTCAACAGATAACCCAAGAAGAATGGTTTGATTCAAACTTTATCTAATAGGAAACATACACTTATTGAAGCTCTTCTTTTCTGGAGCCCAGGAAGGTGTTACGATTGAATGGTTTAGTCCTGCAAGTAGAGTGAATCCAGATGTGGCAACAACCCTGTAAAACAGAAGAGGGGAAGATGCGGTGTACTGACATTTGGAAGCACAGCCAAAGGAAGTTCCTATAGTCTGGACATAACTACATCTCATTTTCCTCAATGGCAAAATATGGGAATATGATTATCTTTAAGAATCCTCATGTTCTAATGTTCTAAACATTTGGCTCTATGATTCTGAGGTAAAAATCTATAGTATTATTGTGTGGGCACTGGGAAAGGTCGATTTGTTACAAAAATAATTTAGAACCTCCTAAGGTAGAAAAGTAAAGTAGACATAACATTAAAATGTGCTAAACCATTATTGCCATGAATCTGTCAACTTTCAGAAATAAACAGCTATTAACTGAGGTATCAAGAATAATAGAGAACTTGAAGAGCTGTTACCCACATAAGGACACTGCCGCACATCTTTTTATTTATCTTTTTATCTTTGCTCTTTGTTGGTTTAGCAGATTTTAATTTTATAATGCAGTGTTATCAACAATTATCACTGTGCCTTGCATTAGATCTTCAGAAGTTACTTATTGTATAGCTGGACATTTGTACCCCTTTGTATCAATCTCTTTATACCCCTCACCCATCCCAGCCTCTGGTAACCACTTCTCTACTTTCTCTTTGTAGGAGTTATATTTTTTTTTAAATTTCACATATAAATGATACCATATGGTATTTGTCTTTCTGTCTGACTTTTTCACTTAGTGTCACGCCCTCAAAGTTGAGCCATGTTGTCCCAAAGGCAGGATTTCTTTCTTTCTCATGGCTGAATAATGTTCCATTGTGTATATATATACACATTCCATATCTTGGCTCTTGTAAATAATGCTGCAATAAACACAGAATATAGATATTTCTTTGGTATCCTGTTTTCATTTCCTTTGGATATATACCCAGAAATACAATTGGTACCATACCATATGGTAGTTCTATTTTTATTTTTTGAGTAAACTTTGTACCGTTTTGCATAGTGGCTGCACCAGTTTGCATTTTCACCAGCAATGCATGAAGAATTCTCTTTTCTTCATATCCTCAGTAACTCCTTACTTCTTGTCTTTTTGATTTTAGCCATTCTGACAAGTGTGAGGTGACATCTCATTGTGGTTTTGATTTGCATTTCCCTAATGATGAGTGATGTTGAGCATCTTTTTATGTTCCTCTTGGTCATTTGTATGTCTTCTTGGGGAAAATGTCTAATCAGATCCTTTCCCCATTTGTTAATCGGGTTATTATTTTGCCGCTGAGTTGTATGGGTTCTTTATATGTTTTGGATGTATGATGTATGATTAGGAAAAATTTCTACCATTTTTTAGGTTGCTTTTTCATTTTGTTGATGGTTTCCTTTGCTGTGCAGAAGCTTTTAATTTTGCTGCAGTCGCACTTGTTTATTTTTTGTTTTGTTTACTTTTCTTTTGGTGTCAAACCTAAAAATATGATTATAAGACTAACCTCACAGAGCTTGCCCCCTGTGTTTTCTTCTAGGAGTTTAATGGTTTCAGGTCCTACATTCAAGTCTTTAATACATTGCATATGGTATAAGAGAGTGGTCTGGTTTCATTCTTTTACATGTGGCTGTCCAGTTTTTCCGAAACCATTCATTGAAGAGATTTTTTCTCCATTGTATATTCTTGTCTTTTTTTTAAATCATAAATTATTTGACCATGTAGGCCTGAATTTATTTCTGGGCTCTTTATTCTGTTTCATTAATCTAATGTCTGATTTTATGCCAACACTATACTGTTTTGATTACTATAGTTTTGTGATATAGTTTGAATCAGGGAATGTGATGCCTCCAGCTTTGTTCTTCTTTCTCAAGTGTGCTTTGGCTCTTTGGGGGTCTTTTGTGTTTCCATACAAATTTTAGGACTATTTTCATTTTTCTGTGAAAATGTCACTGGGATTTTGATAGGGATTGCACTGAATCGGCAGATTGCTTTGGGCGTTCCAACAATATTAATTCTTCTAATCCACAAGCACAGAATATCTTTCCATTTATTAGTTTCTTCAGTTTCTTTCATCAGTGTTTTGTACTTTTCAGCGTACACATCTTTCCCTTGCTGTATATATACATACACACACACACACACACACACTTACATACATACATATATATGTATATATACATATAATTATAAAGTTAATTTTATGTGTAATTACATATTACATATATAATTATATAAAATAAATAAAAATTAATTTATATGTAAAAGAAATAAAATATTTTTCACACGTCTTCTTTATCCATTCACTACTGATAGACACTTGGGTTACTTCCATATCTAGGCTATTGTAAGTAATGCTGTAGTAAACATAAAGGTGCATATATCCTTTCATATTAGTGTTTTTATTTTATTTGGTCAATAATCTGTTATGGAATTATTGGATAATGTGGATTTCTATTTTTAATTTTTAAGGAACCTCCATACTGTTTTCCACAGTGGCTACATCAGTTTGCATTCCCATCAACAATGCACTAGGATTTCTTTTTCACCACATTCTTATCAACACATTATTTCTTGCCTTTTTGATTCTAGCCATTCTGACAGGTGTAAGGTGGTATCTTATTTTGGTTTTGATTAGCATTTCTTGGATGATTATCAATGTTGAACATCTTTTCATGTGCTCATGGCCATTTGTATGGCTTTTCTGGAAAAATGTCTATTCCTGTCTTCTGCCTACTTT
This sequence comes from Hyaena hyaena, assembly GCF_003009895.1. NCBI lineage: Eukaryota > Metazoa > Chordata > Mammalia > Carnivora > Hyaenidae > Hyaena > Hyaena hyaena. Next base: position 171,842 of record NW_024082060.1, on the reverse strand, counting down.
TTATCAGATTTTCTATGGAGTTGAGTTGGATAAGTTCTTTATATATTTTGGGTATATAATTTGCAAATATCTTCTCAAAATAAGTAGGTTGCCTCTTCTTTTTGTTAATGGTTTCCTTCACTGTGCAAATGACCTTATTTTGGTGTAGTCTCAACAGTTTAGTTTTGCTTTTATTTCCCTTGCCTGAGGAATCTAGAAAAAAAATTGCCATGGCCAATGTTAAAGAAATTACTGCGTATGTTCTCTTCTGGAAGTTTTATGGTTTCAGATCTCACATTTAGGTCTTTAATATACTTAAAATTTGTGTATGGTTTAAGAAAGTAGTCCAGTTTAATTCTTTTGCGTGTGACTGCCTACTTTTCCCAACACCATTTATTGAAGAGACTGTCTTTTCTTCATTGTATATTCTTTGCTCCTTTGTCATAGATTAATTGACCATGTAAGTGTGGGTTTATTTCTGGGCTCTTTGTTTTGTTCTAGTGACCTATATGTCTGTTTCTGTGCCAGTACCATACTAGTTTGATTACTACAGCTTTGTAGAATATCTTGAAATCTGGAATTGTGATACCTCCAGTTTTGTTCTCTCTCAAGATTGTGTTAGCTATTTAAGCTATTTTGTGATTCCATACTGGGATTGTTTTCTTAATTTCACTTTCTAATAGTTTATTGTTAGCATCCAGAAGTGCAACTGATGTTTGTGTATTGATTTTATATCTTGAAGCTTTATTAGTTCATTTCTTAGTTCTAACAGTTTTTTTGATGGTCTTTTTTTTTTTTTTTTGGAAGCTAACTAGATCTCAGTTATAATTAACTACTAGGAGAAATTCATATTCCTTTTTATTCTTTTGCCTATTCCCGCGAGTCCACAACCTAAAAAATAAGGCAAAATATTCTTAGGTAAAGAAATTTACTGCAAACAACTTAATAATTTGATTCACTCAAGTTCAAGAATTGTTAAGATATTTTAAACACTCTTAGTTGTGTTGTGAATTATCATGTTTATTTTCAGACATGTAATCTATCTCACTTGGGTAATTTTATTAAAGTAACTTATGTTTTCATTCCTTATATAAACATAGGCCTAGAGGCTCTTTAACAAGCATGCCTTTTATCTCATAAAAGATAAAATATAATAAATGACCACTTTCATGATTTAGATAGATCTATTGGTTTGATTTTTTTCATATGCCCACCCATATATTTTGAGCAGAGTATAGACAAATGTTTTACTTGTATCTGTCCATTCAATTCAAGTTGTTTCTTTTTTTCTTCTTTAAATTTCACTGCTGCTTGTAGCAAGATTCTCCATTAAACTCATTATGTCTTATTAAGGCAAATACAGGCTATTATGAGCAACAGGCTACCCTGATTATATTTTGGAGGCAGAAGGTCAAAGTTCTTTTCAGTTCATTTCTCTGCCACTGCCTTGTCTTTGCCATTCTGATTTTACCTCTTTCTCTCTTTTTTTAACCAGTTCAGTGCATATGATGCTCAGTTAGTGTTTGCTGATATCTCCAACCAAGAAAAAAAGAATCAGGAAATGGGACTGCCACATCAATTGACTTTTTTCCCTTGACATTCTGAAACTTGTAAAGAGACATCACTCTTTTTAAAAAAAAAACAATTTTAAATCACTTTTCAAAAATATTTTTGGCCCTTGTCTTTGTTTTCCTATACGTTTAAGCATATGCTTTCAAATTAGTTGAGACAAAGGAAGGATATATACAGTTCTAGATTGCTATTAAATTAGATTCTATGTTAATTGATGTAGAATTTATCCAAACTATCACTCTCTGCAACAGCACTAACCAAAGAGTGTTACAGTAACTGCAAAATGCTCTTAGAAGTCAGTCGCTTTCAGTGGTCAAATTGGCTTGGGAAATGTTTGCAGGAAGATCCCTCTCTTGGAAGCACACTGTCTTTGAGAACATGTAAGGTTGTATCAGGTCCTATGCAAAAGAAATCTGCTTCATGCCAGTGATTTTCATTCCTCTGACCCATTCTTCATGTAATTCCCATTAGTATTAGTATTAATATTAGTATTTTTCTTTATTTAATACCTGTTAATATTCTGAAGAGTTATTTTGTCATAGAACACCCTATGAAAATACTGTTCTATTAAATGGTTGCTATATCTCAAAGCCTCAACATTTTATATTTTCCTGAGTTGTGAGAAAAAGAGTATCAAAAGAGTACCAACAACAATTTTGATGTTCGTGTATTTATACTTTTAGTTTTTTAAAAATTTTTCTACATTTTTTGTTTTAAGTTATACGAATCATGATAGAAAGTAAGGAAATGTGATGAGTACTACCCAAAGGCTCAGCAATAATTACCTGTGATATAGCAGGTACCAAAACAGTATGAAAATGCCCCTCCGGGAGACAGTGACCTTCTACAGGGATAGAAGAGCAGGTTGGCTGCAGGGAGGTTCCCACTCTACCATGCCACATGGGGCAGGGGATGCATGACTGAAGGGAGAGAATAGCAGGAGAAGCTGGGGTGGACCTTGCCCGTCTATGTGGGGTGTGATAGTGATTGGGGGAGACTACTTGTTGTCCTTTTGTTTCATCTGCTTCTGGGAGAGTCAGTCCATTTTGGGAAAGGAGAGTAAGCACGATGGGAAGCAGAAAGTCTTCAGTGTGCAGTAACCTGCTCCTCAAATAGAAACGTCAATGTAATATCAGACCCCAGGAGATCAAAAAAAAAAATCTACACAAGAAAATATTGCCTTTTTATTACTAGCTTTGAAAACTCAATTCAGCATGCTAATCATATCTCACAAACCTTGTTCCATTCAGTGATCAGAGCTGCTACGGAGGGTCCCTTCTTCAAAATCTCCAAATCAAATGCATAACTCATTCTGAAATGTGTTCCCACTTTATTGAATGTTTCCCTGCTTCTTTCTGTACCTGTAATGATATTTCCAATCACCACAACAAAAAAAATCTGCTTCTGAGCCCAAAGCTACTTCTCCCACATCTAAAATTATACAATTCTAATGTCAGCAGTAAAATTCAAACTGAAGAGGGATCATTTCTAAGTGATCTGAGATGTGTTTGTGAACAATAAAAACAAGACAAATTCAGTAAAACCCTTTTCCATATTGGAGACATATATCTTTAGAGAGATGTATTTTGGAGATAGCATTCAATCATTAATTTTCACATTCAATAAATTTTTATTGAACATTTACTATAACTGAGGCACTATTATACAGTGAGGTTACATCAGAAAGTAAAACAGGCAAGACGCTTGCCAAAAATTATTATGGTATGGTTGGATCCAAAATAAATAATTAAGTGAATAAATGTATACTATTTCAGGAGTTGAAAGTAAATCTTTGGGATATTGAGTATATGTGGTGTGTGTGTGTGTATGTGTGTGTGTGAGAGAGAGAGGGAGAGAGAGAGAGAGAGAGAGATATTGAAAGAGAATGAGAGAATGAGAGAAAGAGATGGGGCTGGGTGGGGGGGGCGGAACTGCCTTGAGAAGTAGGCAAGTGGAGTTCCTGACTTGGACCAGACATCTTAGGGAATCCTGGATTTTGAGTGTCTTTCTTAAAATTTGGTAAGTTGTCTGTGGTGTCTGGGACAAGCTGGGGCTGGCAGAGCCATCTAGTAAGATGTTTCAAATATGAAAAGAGATTTTGACCCTGTCTCACTCCTTTGGGGTCCTCTCTGAGTATTTTCTCTTGCCCTGAGAATTCTCGGACTTCTATTTATAGGACCACATTAGGGCCTTATAGAGACTCGATTCTTGTTCTAAGAGGGTAGCCTGATAAACAAATTATTGCCACTGGTTACAGCAGTTTATCTTTCATAGGATTGCGTGGGATTGGACTGCTAAAATGGTTGATTTGCCAGGGCCCCTGGGTGGCTCAGTTGGTTGACTGACTCTTGATTTTGGCTTAAGTCATGATCTCACAATTTGTGGGTTTGAGCCCCACATGGAGCTCTGCGCTGACATCCTGGAGTCTGCTTGGGATCCTCTGTCTCCCCCTCTATCTGCCCCTGCCCTGCTCATGCTCTCTCTTTTTCGCTCTCAAAAATAAACACTAAAAAAATTTTAAATAGATGACCTGCCAATTTTGGGTGAGTAAAATTGTTTCTGTGGACAGGGAGAGACCCTAACATGGGTAGTTGCCCAGCCCCCCAACACTCTTTAGGGACTGCCTTTTAATATCTAAATACTAACATTTAATGGTGCATGAGATTTTCAAAAGTTGAAAGGAAAGGCCTATATGATAGTAAGTATTTGAATGAAATCAGAAAGAAGTGATGGGATTGATTATTCCAATAACTGACGCAGAATGTTCTAGGTAGAAGAAGAAAAACTGTGCAAAGGCCTTGGGGCTGGAGAATTCCTGGAATATTTGAATAAAGGCAAATAAGACAGCATAGCTGAGCAGAATGAATGAGTACTACGGATATGGTAGTAGGTGAAGACAAAAAAGTAGAAAAGGGTACCAGATCAAGTAGTGCCTTGTACATCATGTAAAAATTTCTGTGTTTACTCTGATCTGGGATGAAATTTGGGTGTTTTAAGCAAAGACTAACATAATTTGACAAATTTTAAAGAATGTTTTGGGGCTTATAGTTGATTGTAAGGGGTCTAAGTTAGAAAAAAAAAAAAAGACCAGTGGAGATTCTATTGCAATAATTCATGAAAAAAATAATGGCTTAAAGTCAGGTGTTAGTAGTAAAAATCATGAGAAATTATAAGATTCTGGACATTTGTGAAAGTAAAGCCAACATAATTTGGTTTTAGATGGACTGGATATAGATATGACAGAGATGTATCAAGGTTTTTTTTTAAAAAATTAATGATTTATTTATTTCTGAGAGAGAGAAATACAGTGTGAGCAGGGGAGGGTCAGAGAGAGAGGGAGATACAGAATTGGAAATAGGCTCCAGGTTCTGAGTTGGCTGTCAGCACAGAGCCTGATGCGGGGCTCGAACCCACGAACCATGAGATCATGACCTGAGCCGAAGTCGGAGGCTTGACTGACTGAGCCACCCAGGTGCCCCTCAAGGTTTTTGATCTGAACAACTGACAGAGTCAACTGGATATTTATGAAGAAAGGAAAAATATCTAAGAGAAGCAATTGTGTGGGATAGTTATCAATAGTTTATCAGAGAAAATGATAGATCTGAGACGCCAATTAGACATTTACCTGGAGATTTGGATTGACAGCTGTGAAGGGAGGTATCAATATAGGACTTTACCTGGGGACTGGGTGTGGATACAGAAGAGAAGAGGTCCAAAGGCTGAGCCATGGTTGGATGAGACCATCTGGACAGACGGCATGGGTGGAGAAGAGAAGATGTTCAAGGGCTGAGGCATGAGCCATTTCAAAACAGGAGGTAAGAAAAGAGAGCAGGAACAGAAAAGGAGATGGAAAAGAATGAGGCAGTGAGGTCAGAAGAGAACATTATGAATGGCTGGAACACAGTGGAGATATGCTGCTGCCTGGTTCTTACAGAGATCTGAAGACTGACACCAGGTTTAATGGAGTTATGGTTGGTTGTGACCTTGACAAGCCCACCTTCCACTTCATGATAAGAACAAAAGCCTAACTGGGCGAGTTCATGAGAGAATAGAAGAGGAAGTGAAGCAAGAAGTGGAGATAAGCCTTTTGAGGGGTTCTGCTGTGAATAAGAACTCAGAAATGGGGCAGTTTCCAGAAGGTGGTATAGGTGAAGGATGGGATATTATTTTAAGTTGGTATGCATAAGATTCTATTTATATAATAACAGAAATGATTCATTAAAAAGAATAACAATTTATCTTCCCTCTTGAGGACCTAAAATTTTGAAACTCTGAAAGTAGGAAGAAAACAGCTGACTGTGAGTAGTAGCGGGCTGGTGGTCAGTGATGGGACAAAATCGAAGGGAAGTGTCAAGAAGAAAGAGAGAACATCTTATTTACTTCAAAAGTGCTATTATCCTAGGTAAGGTACTAAGATCTTAGGTGGGCCATGGCAGTGCTAAGGGCTTCAGAAACTGGAGGAAGGCATCCTTCCCACCAGAACTCCACCTTTTGGGTATTCAGCCTGACAGCTTTGTGCCTCTCCATTCCAAATTTCAAACACACAAAGAACATGACTAAACTAGCTCCAGTCCAGAGTCCTCCTCTGGACCAATCCATTCTGACCAGTTGGGTAGGACCACATGGTGGTAACAGGTATATCTGGGGATGCTTCCAGAGAAGAGCAATTTGGGGGAGGGGGAAAAGTGAGGCAGCTATCCCAGATGGCATCTGTCCACTACAAACCCTCTGCCTAATTTCAATTACCCTCTCAAATTCTAAGTAACATGAAATATTCATTCTCTGGGAGAAAATGCATAGATATTTTAATTTTAGTAACTGCCAGTTATATTTACCTAAGTTCAGGAACTTGGAGATGAGTTGATATTTTTCCTTTTACTGGATAACCAATCATTATCAGGTTCCTCACAGTGAAGAAATGAGGCACAATGCCCCAAGTGAGAACACTGGATGTTAGCAAATATAATTATGACAGAAATAATAACCTTAAGATGTACGGTGATTTATAGTTTACAAAGTGCACTTTCATTCCCATTACCTCAAGCCTCACAAAAGATTTGTGGGCTGTTTCCATAGCAGGCACTTTGTTTCCTGACAAGCACTAATTCCTTCCTTCCTCCTTACTGTCAGAGTCCAGATTTCATTCAGGTATGTGGTGATGTGGCCTGAGCCCCAGGGAATAAATCCTGCTCATCAGAATCAGTCATGCTGGACCCCTTCCCCTTTATTAGGGGTAGATCTAAGGGTATCAGGTGCTGGGACCTAGTACCAGCCAATGCAAACAAACGGTAAATGATGACCATCTTCTCCCCAGTCTTTTGGGGTTGTTGTTGTTTTGTTTTCTTTTGCTGTTTTTTTGTTTCTTTGTTTTTCTGTTTTTTCCCCCCCTCTGGGACATTGTCATGTGAGGTTGAGATTTTGGAGCTGGTGAAGCCATCCTGTGAATACTGTGAGACCCTTTTCTGACACCTGAGAATGGCAGATCTTCAAGGAGAGAGGGCAATGTTTCCTCACATCAACATCAAGCTACTGAGTTCATCAATGACCCACCTCATTTCTTCTGATTAAATGAGACAAAAATTATTATTTAAGCTATCTTTAGTGTTTTATTATTGATTATGGAAGGCATTCTCCTTAATAATTTTGCAGATAAAAATATGAGGCTCAGAAAGGTTAAGTGACATGCCCAGTATTGCCCAGTTGCTAAATGGCTATTTCTTAACTCAAACCCAGGTCTCTGGATGCTATATCTCTTTTCAGAGTCCTTGGCCTTTTTATGAAGTCACATCAGTTTTCCTGCTTAGTTAATATTTGATCCTAGGCAAACTCCTCCTTAATTTTTAAATCTCACCCTTACCCTGAACAGGTGCTTGGGAAATAGGTAGTTATTTAAATTTCGTGTGTGGCATTTGAACCTCAACTCCCTCCAACATGACCACCAACACACTCATACCTTCACATGGTAGTCGTCACCACCCAACACCAGACTTTCTGAACCCTGGCATGGTTCTAGAATGCCTCGGAGCTCAGGCAATCACTACCAACCCATCTTCCCGAATTAGTACATGAATGATCCACTTTACATCACAGCCCTGCTCAGACATGAGCTGACTTAAAGGAAATGTGAAGTTAAGTATGAGAGGCAGCCTTGGGGGAATGAGAGGGACAGCATGGGGAAGAAGTCAGGGTTACTGTGACCCAAGTTCAGGTCCTGAGCCTGTTACTCAAGTAAAGTATTTATTTATTAGGCAATGACTACATTCCTCATTAGTGAGTACAGATTGGATTAAGATTTTTCACAGCTGTTTTAGTGGTTCTGTAAATTTAACCTTGATATTTATTAAGCATTCATAAAACAAGCAATAATTAAGTGCCTATTGTGTGACAGGTACTGTCTTTATGCTGGGGCTTTATAATTAAATAAGGCAGGAAAATTCCCAGGAAAAGAGCCATTTGATGGCAGAAACAAGAATATAAGAGAATACAGAGCAAGGTGAAAATGGTTACAATAAAGCCATACCCCATGCAATAGGGAAGAGATGCAGAGTGAGGGGCCCTTTACGGCGGCACACAAATAGCACCTGGACAGCTTCTGTTTCCTCACCTTCAGGCCTACGCATAAGTAGCTGCAAGAGGCATTAGTGGCCTCGAAGCGAAGTATCAACAATTCCAGGTCCTGAATTTAAGTATTATGACTTAATAACACTTGAAAAAACCAAACAGTCACTATTTAAAAACAAAGACAAAGTGAGATGCTGCAGCTGATATATTGCATTAAGTATGACACCCGATTTGGAAATTTCAAATAGAGGTCACCAAAACATGTCAATTCTATCCTTTCCAGGAAAAGCCTCTCTAACCTTAAATTTAGGGCTAATGTTTGAGATTTAGAAAATAACTATTTATATACTTAGAATACTTTCTCACTGAGAATGTTTCAAGAGGGTAAAATTAATACCACATAACCAGTTGTCATTGTGATAGTTCATTAACCTCGAGGGCTCTGTTACCACAGGGGTGACTCCAAGCTATTTAATTAATAAAGAATAGTTACAGAAATGTCTACACTCAAGTCCCACTTGACACAGGTGCCATCTTTATCTATGCCTCTCATTTTATAATTTATTTACATGAGAGTCAACATTTCACATAAAGATAAAATATGATACTAGGAGGAACTGGGGTTCAAAAGGCCTCTGTGATACTAAGACATGTGTCCCCAAGCTCCTCAGGGCTGCCACCAGAAGAACCTTCTGGCCTTCCATCTTAGAATCTGCATTCTGCTACTTAGATAATCACAGCTGCTTTCATTGACCAGCATGGGAGGAGGCTTTTGAAAGGAGCGTTGTAGCAGAAAAAGGGAAAGAAATGACTCCATAATAGATTAAATACAGGTGTGGAGAGTAACTGTGTGCTATTTTTACCAAGGGTGTATTCACTTTTCATTGCCTCCATCTTTACTATAGTCAATATTGCTTTTCATGTTTCTTAATGAGGGGTTTGCTTTAAAGCTAAGTGCTTTGAACTGGCTCTGCTTCCATTCAGCTCAGCTGGAGCACCCATCTCACCCCCTCCCCCAACCTTCCTCTGTTAATCACTGAAGCTCAGAAGACAGAGCATTAGGGCAAATTAGGGCAGTCTGGTGAAAGCCCAAACCTCCAATGAGGAAAGAACATGTTTTGTTCACTGAGTATATCATGCTGTGTTGTTCAACTAGTGTAATTGCACATCTATATGCCCTCACTCTTTCCTGTGAGGAGATGCACTGGATATCTATACAGAACAGTCCTAGAATCAATATGCATGAAATAAAAAGAGCAAGCAAGATGAATTTGCCCAAAGGCTAGAACGGAATAGAAATTCTCTGTGAAGGTGTTTCCTTCTGCATCAGCCTTTAATTTGTTCAGCAGCAAGTAAACTCCTGACATTTTTACACTGTGGAAGTTACACCTTTTGTGAACTTTGGGACTTCTTGATAGAGCCAGGAAAGAAAGGATGTGAGAGAAATAAAAATAAAAGAACAGGAAAAATAAAACGATCTCAGGAAATGATAGCAAGAACAGCAAGGAACAAAATGATGTTTTATCAAGATGGGGAGAGTTATTTCAAAGTACTAGACATGTTTTCCTCTCTTGGCACTATCCTGTTTCTCATTGTGTGCCTGCACACACATCTGTACAACACACATAACACACACACACAACAAAAGCATCCCAAATTAACCCAATTTCATGGATTTTAGCATTCCTAGATTTTAAATGAGAACACTTGCTTAATCTAGAAACTGAGTAATATTGATTAGCATAATCTTGAGCTCTCCTTATGCACATACAGCCTTAAAAAGGGGAATAAAGGGGCATCTGGGTGTCTCAGTCAGTTAAGGGTCCGACTTTGGCTCAGGTCATGATCTCACAGTTCATGGGTTCGAGTCCTGCATCCGGCTCTGTGCTGATAGCTAGCTCGGAGCCTGGAGCCTGTTTCAGATTCTGTGTCTCCCTCTCTCTCTGACCCTCCCCTGCTCACGCTGTCGCTCTCTCGCTCTCTCTCTCTCTTTCAGAAGTAAATTTAAAAGTTTTTGAAAAAGGGAATAAAAACAGGACTTCTGTCTTAATCGGAGAAGATGTTTTGAAGGCAAAACAGGATTTGCCTGTAACAGGATTTGTGGGGTGGGAGGAAGAATGTGTTAACTGAAAGCTTCTCCAGACCTTGGCTGTCATGACTGGGGAGTTCAACTATGTATTAGCTCCTTGAATGTAGGAGCCCTATGTTTCAGGTCTCTATATTCACAGGACATTTCCCAAGACAGAGATGTGAGCATATTACATGCTTTGAGTATTGTTTGTGGAATAAGTCCATGCCCAAGCTGTGTTCAAGGAGAACTATATTTCCTTAAGTTAAGACAGACACTGCAGTTGACACCAAAACCAGGGGAATCTTCAGTCCCAGCTTGCTGGACTTTTCAGCAGTATATGTCATGATATGATAACTTGGTTGCTAAGAGCATGAGACTGCAGGCTTAAATCCCAGATCCTGCACTTATAAACTATGTGAACTTAGGTCATTTACATAATTTATACAAAATTCCTACTTTTTCCATTGGGAAAACATGCATAACAGTGCCAGTTTCAAAGGGGGGATGAATGAGTTAATACATGGACAAAAGAACATTCCTTGAGACATACCAAGAACTCAAAAACATTAGCCACTTTATAATTACTGATCAACCCCCAAATTTTCTCCCCTTGACCTTTATGACACCTTTCTCTCAGATAATATCTGGGTTCCATCTCAGGCTTTCTTTCCTTGTCTTCCCAGACTCTTTTTGGACAAGCTCGAAAACTTCATGGCTTCAATTCTATCTATATGCTAATGATTCACAAATAAAGAATGCTCTTTCTTTCTGTCTCAATGGAGAAATAAAGAACTGACAAACTGGTTTCTTCTACCATAGAACATTTAACTAGTTGCCTAAGGTTGTATCTATATATTGAAGTGTAATGCATTTTCATTTTGTACCCAAATAACACATATATCATTGGAATAGAAAAAAAATGGAGTTTATAATAAAAGAAGAGCTATCTCTACCTTTTTCAGAGCCTGTTACTTCTGTTGTTCCTCGATTCATCAGTTTTTGTTATTATGTATTGACAAACCAATATATATTGACTGATTAATGAAGATTTAGCTGGATAAGTCACCCCATTTCTTCTCATCCTGCCTTTTCACAGAGTTCTGTAATTATCATTAATTAAATAATCAACATTTACATCATTTTGACTGTATAGGTATTGTTTATGGCAATATCAAGCAGTGCTTTCTGACAACATTCCCTCACAAATTTTTTGTTTGGTTTTATAGCAATTTGATTATTTTCTGACATTTCTAAATACCTTTATTTTTCCCCAGATTTATTGAGATATATTTGTTGAGAGATATTGACATATAACATTATGTGAAATTAAGGTGTATAATGTCATGATTTGGTATACTTATAAATTGCACATATATGTGGTTATATATAACCACAATAAGGTTAATTAACACATCTATCAACTCACCTGGTTAATTGCCTTTCATTTCCTGATCTTAGAACCTGTTTGAGTTGTTCAGACTTTCAAAAAGAGTAAAAAAATTCTTTTTTCTCTTTTTAAAGTTTATTCATTTATTTGAGAGAGAAAGAGACAGTGTGAGTTGGGAAGAGGCAGAGAGAAAGAGGAAGAGAGAGAAATCCCAAGGAAGCTCCATGCTGCCAGCGCAGAGCCTGAAGCAGGACTCAAACATAGAAAAGCTTGAGATCATGACCTGAGTTGAATTCAAGGGCCCAAAGCTTGAGCCACCCAGGCACCCCAGAACAAAATTTCTTTTTTTTAATTTAAAGTTTATTGTCAAGTTGGTTTCCATATAACACCCAGTGCTCATCCCCACAAGTGTCCTCCTCTATGTCCATCACCCATTTTCCCCTCTTCCCCCATCCCCCATCAACCTTTGGTTTGTTCTCAGTATTTGAGAGTCTCTTATTGTTTGCCTCCCTCCCTCTCCTTAGCTATTTTTCCCCTTCCCCTCTTCTGTGGTCCTCTGTTAAATTTATCCTGTTCCACATATCAGTGAAAACATATGGTATCCATCTTTCTCTGCCTGACTTATACAATGGAATACTATATGCCAATGAGAAAGAATGAAACCTGACCATTTGTAGCAACATGGATGGAACTCGAGGGTATTATGCTAAGAATAAAATTTCTTAAGTCACATTTTTCCTGGATATGACTCTGCCAGAGCCCCCTCTCCTCCTGCACCATCCTGTAACCTTCTCTCCTCCCACATCTTCCTGGAGCCACTTTTCCTCCTGCATCATCCTGGACCAAATGCTCGATTAGACATACTGGAGAACTGCCACTTTGCCATTTTCCAGAGAAGTACAGTCTCAGCCTAGAATTTCCTTTCCTCTGGCCCACCACCTCCCTGCCCCTGCTCAGGAAATATGGTCCTTTTTTAAGGTGTGCTTCTCCATTCTGCTAGAACAAAAACATCCAGTAACTTTCTAAAAAAGGCAGATGTAATATGCATTTTTCACATTGCCCTATTTCTGAAAATGCTTTATTCTAAGGTTTTGTTATTTTCCTAAGAATCCTGTGTTGAGATTGAGACATCTAATGCCAATCTAATGTTATTTTACTGTTAAGAAGCCAGGTATTTCCTCCTCTGGAAGATTTTAATATATTCTATTTATCTTTGGTGTTCTGAAACATCTCAGTGATGTACAATGATTCTGGGTGTATATTTTTCTTTTTCATATTTCAAGATTTACAAATGTCTCATAAACTTTGATTTCCAATCATATATTAAATGAGGTAATCTCTCAATGCCAAGATCTTGGTTTCTTCAATAAAAAAATACCAGGGCTCCTTGGAGGTATACCCTATCCAAGCTGGTACAGAGAATATACAATATAAACATCTTGTAGTGCCAGAAATTAGAAGATGCTCAAAAAATAATCACAACAATGTGTGCATGCCAAAGGGACATAAAAGCCAACTGAAATAATTCTCAGTGGCCGAGGTTGGAACATTTTGAGCAACAAAGTACATAAATCAGTAGAGGATTATAACCCAATGTATAAAATAAATTACCATAAGTCTATACTGATATAAAATAAATTATTGAATGTATAAATCAATAGATTAATCTCTCATGTAGAAGAATTCAAAATAATTCACATACTGCTTCTGCTCACAAGGAATAGGAGCTCAACTCCCCACCCTTAAGTGTGGGCTGTGTACAGTGACTCCTTCCAAAGAGATAGGAAGAGGGAGAAAAGAATAACTTTATACTGGTGAAATCTGAGAGACACCTTAGCCAGAAGATCAAGGTTAACATCAACACTGATAAGCCATGTCGATAATGCATTCTTGATATACTGGAGTAAGAATGGCACTTGGTTTCTGTGGTGGTCTTTCTTTAAAAACATCACAACTTCAGTCTAATCTTAAGACAACGTCTGAAAATCCCCACTGAGGGACATTGTACAAAAATACCAAACCTGACAAAATAACCAGTACAAGGCCATCAAAAACAAGCAAAAGTCTGAGAAACTATTCCAGACAAAAGGAACCTAGGGAGACATGACAACAAACTGTAAGGTGGTAGTTGGATAGTATTCTGAAACAGAAAGAGGACATTCAGTAAAGCTGGTTAAAGATAAAACTGGGTAAGGAATGTGAATACCGGATGGATATTAGTTTAATTAAGAATATATACATGTGTAGATGTTAGTTCAATAGTTGTAACCCATGTACCATATTAATGTAAGATATTAACAACAGGGGAAACTGGGTATGGAATATAGGTGATTTCTCTGAAATAACACTACATTTTTCCTAAAGTAAAACATACTGTAAAATAAAATGTGGGTTTTTTAGAGGCAATATAAAGCAGTATTGAAAGTATGTGTCCATGAATACGGTAAGCGGGAGTCTTTACTCCAGGAGAGTGAGCAGGGAAGTCTTTTCTTTTTTTTTTCTAATTTTTTAAATGTTTTACTTATTTTTGAAAGAGAGAGACAGTGTGAGCAGGGAGAGTCAGAGAGAGAGGGAGATACAGAATCCGAAGACAGGCTCCAGGCTCTTAGCTAGGTGTCAGCACAGAGCGCGAGACATGGGGCTCGCATCATGAGCCGAAGTGGGACACCTAACCGACTGAACTGTCCAAGTGTCCCTAGGGAAGTCTTTTTCGAAGGATTCTTTGAAACCTTTGAAAATACCTCTCACTTTTTGTTTGCAGGCAGGTGTACATTTTCTTGAGTGAGGGTAAGGGAATATTGTGGAAGGATAGGTTTTCTTTATATAGATTTTCAAATATCATTCGTATTTTATACCAAACTTTCACAGTTATGTCGGCATTTTGAAGTTCAGAGCATCTCTGAGCTTCTGTGAGGAAGATCAAGTCACATTTTTGCAGTTTTCCTGATAATGCGTACACAGTCTGTGAACTTCTCCAGTGTCTATATTGCTTCTCTATCAGTTTTCTGTCTTCTAGAGGTGTTGTTGCTGTTTGTCTGTTTGTTTTACATATTTTGTCTACTGATGTCCTTCATCCTTTGTTATGTGTATGTGTGTATCTCCTTTAGCATCATTTATTAGTGTTTTATCGAGGGTGGGGAGAGATTAACTTGGTGTTCATTACGGCATCTTGACTCTATCTGACTTAGAAATCTGGAATTATATCCCTCAAATAGAGTATCTGTTTTCTTCAATAAGTCTTATTTTTACTGTCCATACAATTTTAGAACTACACTGTAAAGTATTTACAGAAAAGGAAGGAGCTTTATACCAGGAATACTTTATGATTTTCTCTGTTGTGGGGGGTGGTCAAGTTAATAGTTAAGGCTGAAAATCAAGGTCCTTGCTCAATCTCACTTTAAAGACAAAGGGTGGTCAGTTATGAGTTCTATGTGCAACACATATGTCTACCTTTAAATCAATGGGTCCAGCCCCTTACCTATGTCCACCTCCCTCCTTTTTTAGGAGATAAATACAACAAACATTTGCATATCAGGGAGATTAAAAAAAGTTTTCCCTACTCAGGAAATAGTAAGAGAGGTTGACATTTTTCAGTTAGATAGCTAAGGCTTCTGTTCTTCCAGCATCAATCAACAAAGTTACTCTTTTGAAATTTACATAATGAGTGAGGTTTTTTTTTTCTCCCCTTCATATTAGAACATTGGTGATATGAGTTTAAGCATAGATAGTGATTCTCAATGAGGAAGTAAGCAATTCTTCACTCCTACATTCAAGAGGTTTCAAAATCATCTGAATGGCATTTTACTAAATTACACATCCCTTTCACTGAAATGTTTATATATTTCCTTGAGGATACATCTCATTTTTCCTACCCTAGAAAATAATCACTGTATTTTTGTGCGCCATGCTTACTGGTGGTGAGTAGTACCCCTCACATGTTATACCCATGAGTAACTGATATACACAAGTAGCTCCAGAGTGATAATCACTGTGATAATATACAAAAAATTTAGTACTATAAATATTATATAAAAACAGTTGTTTTCTTTGTTAGTAAAATAGAAATAATAATGTGCAACTTAGGATTACCCTATTAAGTGATACACTGAATATAGAGTGTCTGGCATGTAAATGGTCAATACACATTAGCTAGTATTACTAATTTTTTTTTAGGAAAAAAGATGGAAATCCAAAAATAGAAAGAAAACATTGGAACATATATATTTCAGTTTAACAAATATTTACGAAGTATCATCCATGTACAAAGGATATAAGGTAAATAAAATATTGTTTTCTCAAGGTAATTGCAATCCATGTAAGAAAGCCTTGCATAAAGGATGGTCATCATTTGGTATTGTATGGTACATGGGTTGCTAGATGTATTAATAAGGTGCTTTAGCAGAAAGGAGAAGAAGAGAATAATTTAGCTGGGATGGGAGCATGGGTTTAAGAATGATTTTTAGGTGGAGATAATGTCTATATTTGGTGTTGCATGCAGGTTGAGGGCTGAGTACTAGGGGGCATGTATGAACATAGCATTGAAAACAGATGAAACAGGCATGTAAACACTAGTATTGCATTTTTTGGTTTTGTTCTTATTTATCATTTTAATTCAGAAACCAGTATTTGTGAAAGACATGGAAGATGATATGAAGACCTGTTTTTAACTGGAGAAGCAGATATCTAGATTTCAAGAACAAAGTGTAAAGGCTTTATTAGTCTTGTTTTTATATTTAGTATTTTAAAAACATTACATTTTCTCTGACACTGAGTCATCATTCTCAGTAATTTGGGGAAAATTCCTTTGAAAAACCTTAAATTTAATCACATTTTGGATCTTTTAAAACTACTTATTCAAGCTATTAAATTATTCAAATATTCAAATTAGTAATTTCCACAATTTTCTTCCCTGACTTCATCTTTCATTTTCTTATTTTATAAATCTTCCTTTATCGTCCCCTTCCCAATTCAATCTTAGTGTGCCAACCCAATAACCCCTGTTCAGTTTTCATTTGCCTCTCCTCCTCCTCTGTATTACAGTGAGCCCTGTACTCAGTGACCATGTACAGACTTCTACTCTCTGTAACTCTGTTAATTCTCTAACAATTTTCTACTGTTTATTCTCTGCCAGTCATCAACTCTATGTAATATCCACTCTCTGCTTTCTTTGATGCTAGAAGTCAAGGCACTGATGGTCAAAAGGATTAGACTATCCATTAGGTTTGCCACAAATGCATTGTGTGTTCCACTATAATGTGAATATTAAATACTGAGCATGGTAAATTTTGACTTTTCTACTAATCTTATTTTACTGAAGATCACTTTTTTTTACTAGTTGAAAACCCAGCAAAATCTTTCATAGTAAAAGCTGGAAAAATCAACTTTAAGCTTATGTTAAATATACATGCCTCTAATTCACTAAGACCCTCCATCTATTCTATCAGATTCTTCCCTATTTGCTGACCCTTGTCCTTGGTTACTTACCACATACATATGTAAGTATGTTCAAATTCAGCTAAGAATTTTTTATCCAGCAAGTAAAGGCTTTCCCAGACAAACAAAAACTAAAACAGTTTGTGACCACTAAACCAGCCTTGTAAGAAATTTAAGGGGAACTCCTTAAATGGAGAAAAAACAAAATACATCCAAAAAAATCAAAAGTAACAAAGACTAGAAAAGACCAGAGAACATCACCAGAAACACCAGCTCTACAGGCAACACAATGGCACTAAATTCATATCTTTCATAATTACTCTAAATGTAAGTGGACTAAATGCTCCAATCAAAAGACAGAGATTATCAGGATGGATTAAAAAACAAGACCCACCTATAACCTACGTACAAGAAACTCATTTTAGACCTAAAGACACCTGCAGATTGAAAGTAAGGGGATGGAGAATGATTTATAATGCTAATGGACATCAAAATAAAGCTGGAGTAGCCATACTTACATCAGAAAAACTAGATTTTAAAACAAAGACTATAACAAGAAATTAAGAAGGGCATTATATCATATTTAAGGGGTTTATCCTCCAAGATCTAACCATTATGAATGTTTATACCTCTAACTTGAACCAAATATATAAATCAATTAATCATGAACAAAAGAAACCCATTGACAATAATACCATAAAAGTAGGAAACTTTAACATCCCACTTACAGCAATGGACAGATCGTGTAAGCAGAAAATCAACAAGGAAACAATGGCTTTGAATGACACACTGGACTGGATGGACTTAACAGATACACTCAGAAAATTTCATCCTAAAGCAGAACAATACTCATATTTCTCGAGTGCATATGAAATATTCTCCAGAATAGATCACATACTGGGGACACAATTCAGCCCTCAACAAGTACAAAAAGTTTGATACTATACCATGAATATTTTCAGACCACAACTCTATGAAATTTGAAATCAACCACAAGGAAAAATTTGGAAAAACCACTAATACTTGGAGAAGGAAGAACATACTACTAAAGAACGAATGAATTAACCAAGAAATTAAAAAGAAAATTTAAAGATATATGGAAAACAGTGAAAATAAAAACATGAGAGCCAAAACCTCTGGGATGCAGGAAAGGCAGTCATAAGAGGGAAGTATATTGTAAATGTCTTTCATTTTAGACACAGCCTTCTCCATATTCCCCAGATCATATTCAAGCTTTCCTAAATTATTTTGAATCTTCCAGCCTTTGCTCATGTTCTCCCTTTTTAGAAACACAGTGCACTTCCTCATCTGAATGTTATTGCATTAATCTTTAAGATGCAACTCTGAGATGCTATCTCCTACATAAAGGCTATTTTTCTCCTTATTATTGTCAAAGGCATATTCTTCCATTGCATTTTATCATAATCCTTTGTTATTACCTCCATGACAGCACCTATAATTTTTCTAAGCATTCACCCTACCTTGTGTGTATCCTCCACAGTCTCTAAGTTACTCCTCAGCAAAACACAGTGATTGCTATCCATCATAGCATTCCAAGCATATAAAACAGCCCAAGCCATAGCATGTACTCAGTGTAGTGAAAGAGTTGTTGAATGCATAAATTAATGAACCAGAAGGCTGCTTCAATGTGCCCTTTTCCCCAATCTAAAGATCGCGTTCTCTGTTGAAAAGTCACAGATGGTAGCACCAAGAGGAACAGTCCTTTGGCACAGGCTCTGGAGCAAATATTTCTCCAACAGAGACGGTATCATTTTGGTTTTTGTGGTTAGTCTCTTATAGCTGTCTTATTCTCAGCACTGACCCATGACATATTAGTTATAAGTTGGTGTGGAAAACACAGAGACACTAAATTGGGAAAGACTTTCAGCATGCTTAATTACTATCAATCAGTGACTTAAGGAAAGACTGCCTTCTTCCCAGTAATCTGTAGTTTTAATAATAACAAAAATGCATTTCGTATGTTTGAGTGGTACAAATCCATGGTTGTGGTACAGCAAGGTGGCTTTAGCTCTACCCTCTAGCCATTTGCTGAGATGATTAAAAACCTTAATAATTAATTTTTAGATAATATCACAGCTGGGAAGCAGCATTCACCTTCTTCTTTTAGACCTCAATGTGAAAATAGAGTTTGATAAGATTTTATATTTCCAATTTCCATTTAACCTAAAAAATGTATCTTAGAACACTGTAATCAAAATACCCATTAGAAATACTCACTAGAAGAGAGAATCTTGAGAAGCCATTATGTTGCTTATAAAATACAAAACCCTGAGTGACACCATAATATAAATTGTAAAGTAGGTTTATAATTTTTAGGGCAATAAAATGCTAATGTAATTTCAGTGTGCACATGCCCTTTACTTCATGAATCAATAAGGTAATAGCAACTTACCTCAAATAATTGGTAAGGCCATGGTAAAAAACAAACAAACAAAAAAACAATCTGCACTGGAGGACACTAGAAGTACGGGGATCTATAACATGATTTGAAACATGAATACAAATTTAAAAAAATTCATTGGCCAGTTAAATACCTAAGGCATATGTAATTTTTTTCAGTATTTAATGTCAGAGATATCTTTATAGAGGTCAATGGAGAATTTGAACCATGAAAAATTAATGATATATATATTTTTTACTTGACATAAGCCTTTCAGATTTTATTAATATTGGGAGTTAGTAATCTGAGTAAGCAATGATACATTTCTAACCACTATTTTATAATATTTTTTATTTTTTTAAAGTTTATTTATTTTGAGAGAGAGTTAGAGAGTAAGTGGGGGAGGGGTAGAGAGAGAGGGAGAGAGAGAATCCCAAGCAGTCTTTGCACTGTCAGCAGAGCCTGGCATGGGGCTCAAACTCGGGAACTGTAAGATTATGACCTGAACTGAAACCAAAAGCTGGAAACTCAACTGACTGAGCCACCTACACACCCCCACTCTTTAATAATAATGATTTTCTTAGTATTGTATAAACAAGATGCAGGGAAAAAAAGAAAGTGAAAAATAAATCATTTATTTTGGATATGACATAACGTTGGAAGGCATCATACCCATCTTCATAACAAGAAAAGAGAGAAACTGCTAATCAGCAATTCTTATTAGACCCATCATAAAATTGAGGACACAAGGCAGACTACTGACCCACAAATGGGAGAGGCAGATGATTAAGAAGAATCATGGCTTGTTGGAGCAGAAACCTACTGCCGGAACCAGTACTGGGGATGGAAGCTTAATTGTAACTGTTGAGTAGATGGGGGTTCAATGTGAACAAACCTGAGACTTAAAACTCCATGGGGGCCAGTCTTATGGGAGCCCTCACACTTCCATGAGATTTATCTCCAGAAGCCCTACTAAGCTTTCAGCGAGGATTGGAGAAAAATCCCCTTGTCTCAAGGAAGGGTGGCGATTTTGAAATATCCTAAGAGCATTCTGTTTTTCTCAGCAAGGCCTGACCTTGAATGAAACTATTTCAGCAAAGTCTAGCCAAGTGGGGTTCTACTAGAGCCTAAACAAACTGAAGAAAAGGAAATATCTAACTCCAGTCCACTCTAGGTCTTTGATACAGGAGTGAGAAATACCAGATCCTCAGGGTGAGGACCAGAGAAAATCCCCCTAATTTTTTTACAGTGGGGGTGGGGAATGGGATGGCAGGCATAAAGGTGAGAGTAGAGGGGTATAGAAAATAACCATTTAAAAATAAACCCCACATATTCTATTCTTCATAAAAGAAATTTGCCTTGAAGGGTAACTATATTTACAGAGCCTAACAACCTTGGCTTTACCAGCGCCCAATTAAAAAGGGAAATACTCAAGATCAGTCTTTTTTTTTTCTCACCTAAGGTGGATATGGGGTTACTATGGAACACCTGTGAAGGTCATAGCCCAGGGGAGCCAGCTCACTAGAAGACTGAGACAAAATCTCAGATCTATAGAATTCTGAGCTTCCCTTCACAAACTTACCACCACCTCAACAGGGTCCTTGCATAGTAGCAGGAGATTGCAGTCCAAAAACCAGTATGGCTCAACCTTACCTAAGATGACATCTCTAAGGAAAATAAAAGACAACAGAAAAACACAAGAACATCAGAAGAAATGTTAGCCTCTGACACCTACAGCTACAGCACACTATAAGCACAGCCTAACTTGCAGCCAGATAAACATAAAATCTTATTCTAAATGTCTATGTACCTCAGTTTCTTTGGCCCAGTATAATATGTCTGGATTTAAACAAAGAATTAAAAGGAATGATCTTATGATCTGAATGCCTGTGTTCTTCTCAAATTCATATATTGAATTCTGAATACCCAATGTAATGTAATTAGGTAGCCTTTAGGAGGTAATCTGGTCTTGAAGGTAGAGCCCTCATGAATGGGATTATTGCCCTTATAAAAGAAACCCACACAGCTCCCCTGCCTTTTCTACCTTGTGATGACACAGTGAGAAGTTGACAGTCTGATATCCAGAAGAGGGTGGTTATCTGAATGCAACCATGTTGACACCCAGATCTTATGCTTCCAGTCTCCAGATCTATGAGAAATAAAAGTTTATTGTTAACTGTTATCCAGTATGTGGTATTTTGTTATAGCAGCCTGATGAACTGATACACTTACAAAAGGCCCAGTGTGTTTACACAGCCTGAAGATAGAAAAAGCATCAGAACTACATTCAGAACTATATCAGAACAATACAAAGAGAGTCTGAAATTGTCAGACCAAGAATTTAAAATAGCTATAATCAATATGCTAAGGGTTCCAACAACAAAGGCAGACAATATGCAAATAGAGATCATTAATGTAAATAAAGAGATAGAAATTCTAAGAATCAAAGAAAATTGTATAAATAATAATAAATAGTAAATAAATAAATAATGTTTAAAAGACTAACATAAAAGCAGAGTACCTTTGATGGGCTTATAAATAGACTGGACTCAGCCAAGGAAAGAATCAGTGAGCTTAAAGACAGGAAAATAGAAACTTCCCAAAATGAAATGCAACAAGAGAATGAACAAGAAAAGAAACAAAAGAATATCCAAGAAAATGGCTGGGCAATTACAAAAGGTATAAGATTTTCATAATTGAAATATCAGAGGAAAAGAAAGTGAAAAGAATTGAAGAAATATTAGAGGTATTAATGGCACACTTGTTTAAAATTAATCACAGATACAAAACCACGGATCCAGGAAGCTCAGAGAAAATTAAATAGATATCAAAAACCTATACCACGGCACATAATATTCAAACTGCAGAATATCATAGATAATGAGAAAATCTTGAAGGAAGCTGGGAGTGGTCAGAGAATGCCTTACCTACAGAGAATCAAGAATAAAAATTACATTGGACTTCTTTTCAACAAGAGAGTAGAATGAAATAAACAAAGATGATAATTTTGGAATAAACCTAACCAAAGAGGAAAAATATCTATACACTGAAAAGTATAGAAAGTTAAAAAAGGAACTGAAGAAGACACAAAGAAATGAAAAAACATTCCATGCTCATGAATTGGAAAACAAGTATTGTTAAAATGTCGATACTACCCAAAACAATCTACTTATTCAATGCAATCCCTATCAAAATAATACCAGCATTCTTCACAGAGCTACAACAAACAATTCTAAAATTTTATGGACCTTGAATAGCCAAAGTAATGTTGGAAAAGAAAAATAAACCTGGAAGTATCACAATCCCAGACCTCAAGCTGTATTACAAAGCTGTAATCATCGAAATGGTATGGTACTGGCACAAAAATACATAGATCAATGGAACAGAATAGAGAACCCAGAAATAGACCTACAAATGTGTGACCAACTAATTTTTTGTCAAAGCAGGAAAGAATGTTCAATGAAAAAAAAGACAAGTCTCTTTGGCAAATGGTATTGGGAAAGCTGGACAGCAACATGCAGAAGAATGAACCTGGACCACTGTCTGACACCATACACAAAATTAAACCCAAAATGGATGAAAGACCTAAATGTAAGACAAGAAACCATCAAAATCCTAGAAGAGAAAACAAGTAACAGACTCTTACTCGGCTGCAGCAACTTCTTAATTGACATGTCTCCAGAGACAAAGGAAACAAGAGTAAAAATGAAATATTGGGACCTCATCAAGACTAAGAGCTTCTGTACAACAAAAGAAACAATCAGCAAAGCTAAAAGGCAACCAATGGAATGGGAGAAGATATTTGCAAATGACATATCCGATAAAGGGTTAGTATCCAAAATCTATAAAAACTTATCAAACCCAACACGCAAAAATCAAATGATCCAGTGAAGAAATGTACAGAATTCATGAACAAACATTTTTCCAAAGAAGACATCCAGATGGCTAACAGACACATGAAAAGATGTTCAAAGTCACTCATCATCAAATCAAACACAGTGAGAGAGCACTTTACACCTGTCAGAATGGCTAAAACTGACAACTCAGGCAACAAGAGGTGTTGGTGAAGATACGGAGAAAGGGGAAACTTTTTGCATTGCTGGTGTGAATGCAAACTGGTGCAACCATTCTGGAAAACACAATGGAGGTTCCTGAAAAAAATTAAAACTAGAACTAATCTATGACCCAGCAATTGCACTATTACATATTTATCCAAAGAATACCAAAATGCTGATTCAAAGGGGCACATGCATCCCAATGTTTTTAGCAGCACTATCAATAATAACCAAAGTATGGAAAGAGCCCAAAGCAACAATGTGGATGGAACTACAGTGTATTATGGTAAATGAAATAAATCAGTCAGAGAAAGGCAAATATATTATTTCAATCATATGTGGAATTTAAGAAAAGGAACAGATGAACATAAGGGAAAGGAAGCAAAAATAAGATAAAAACAGAGAGGGAGGCAAATCATAAGAGACTCTTAGAATAAATTGAAAATTGATGGAGGGTGAGGAAATGGGTTAAATGGGTGATGGGCATTAAGGAGGGCACTTGTTGGGATGAGCACTAGACGTTGTATGTAAGTGATGGATCACTAAATTCTACTCTTAAAATTATTATTACACATATGTTAACTAAGTTGGATTTAAATAAAACTTTAAAAAGTGATACTTTGTTGTTGACTTACACATTTTAAGAACTGTTGTGTTTAGGGGCACCTGGGTGGCTCAGTCAATTAAGTGTCTGACTTCAGCTCAGGTCATGATCTCACAGTTTGTGAGTTTGAGCCCTGCATCAGGCTGTCTACTGTAAGCATAGAGCCTGCTTTGGATCTTCTGTTCTCCTCTTTCTGTGATCTTTCATAGCTCGTGCTCTCCCTCCCTCCCTCTCTCTTTTTCAAAAATAAACATTTAAAAATGAAAACAAAAACAATTGTTATGTATTCTTGGTGAATTTTATTATGTAATGTTCCTTTTTATTCCCGATAATTTCTTTTTCTCAATTCACCTTAGTTTGAAGCAAATACTGAAATTTATGCTGAAATACTTCAGTGTTATTTTTATTAGTGTTAGCATGGTAGATCTTTCTCCATTCCACTACTTTAACCTGTCTTTATATTTAGTGAGGTTTTTGGGGGGACATCTATAGTTAGATCTCATTTTCATCCATTCTGATAATTTGTGGCTTTTAATTGGTACATTTAGACCACTGATGTTTAAAGTGATTATTGATGAGGTTGAATTAGAATCTACTGTATTTTAAAAGCTTTCTATCTGATGCATTTTTGTTTTGTTTTATTCCTTCATTCTTTGTCTTTTCTGATTTTGATTAAACATTAATTTTATTTCATTTTATATCCCCTTTCAACATACTTATTGTAGTTCTTTAAGAATACTTCTTCAAAAAAAAAAAAAAGAATACTTCTTCAAGCAGTTTTCTTAGAGTTTCAAATATATATTTTTTTAAAAAAATTTTAAATGTTTTATTTATTTCTAGGAGAGAGAGAGAGAGAGAGACAGTGTGAGCAGGGGAGGGTCAGAGAGAGAGGGAGTCACAGACTCTGAAACAGGCTCCAGGCTCTGAGCTGGCAGTCAGCACAGGGCCCAACGCGGGGCTCAAACCCACGAACTGCGAGATCATGACTTAAGCGAAAGTCGGACGCTTAACCGACTAAGCCTCCTCAAAATATACACTTTAAGGTAACCTAGATCCTCCTTCAAATAACAATATACATTTTATTTTTAATACTGTGATCTTATATGGGTATTTCCAATTCCCTCCCAACTCATATTAGGTTGTTGTCATCTATTTCACTTTTTCATATTTTCTAATTACCAAATACATTGTTACTATTCTTACTTTTAAAAAATATCTTTTAAGTCAATTAAGAACAAAGAAGAAACTATTTTATATTCTTGCCATTTATTCCTTCTCTGATCTTCATTTCTTTATGTAGATCTAAGTTACAAACGTACATTATTTTTCTTCACCTGAAACATTTCTTTTAACATTTCTTGCCCTGCTATTGATAAATTCCTTTGGATTTTCTTGTCCAAAAAAAGTCTTTATCTCTCCTCCAATTTTGAAGAATAATTGTATTTTCATAGAAATATAAGTCAGAGAGATTTTTAACAATAAAATATTTAAATTGAATATTTCACTGAATGTTCATCTTGCTTGCATGGTTTCTGATGGGAGGTCTGATCCTTGTTCACTATAAGAAAGATGTTTTCTCTTACCTTTTCAAGATTTTCTGTCTTTGGTTTTCTGCAGGTTGAATAGGAAATGTTTAGGTATAGACTTTTTCCTACGTATTCTGCTCCTTTTTGTCAGAGCTTTCTGGATCTGTGGTTTAGAGTTTGACACTAAGTTAGGAAAATTATTATTTTTTTTAAGTGAAGTAGAATTGACACACAATGTTATATTAGTTTAAAGTATAAGTTTAGGATAATTCTTATCCATTATTACTTTTGAAATTTCTTGTTCTCCATTCTCTCTTCTGTCTGGCATTCTAATTATGTGCATATTATACACCCACAGTTCTTGGATGCTTTGTTCTGCTTTTATTCACTATTTTTTCCCTTGATCTCTCAGTGGTATGTTTCCATTGTCCCAACTTCAAGTTCACTGATGAGTTCATCAGCTATGTTCGTCTAACAATAAAAGATAGTATCATTTCTGCTACAACACCTTTTATTCTAACATTTCCTTTTGATTCTTTTTTTAGGGTTTCCTTATCTCTACTTATATCCCACATCAGTTTTGTAAGTTGTCTAAAGAGTCTACTAGAGCCCTTAACTAATCATAGTTATTTTAAATTTCCTGTATAAACCCCCACAGGTTGGTTTTTTTTTTTCCTTTCATACCTGAATCTGGTTCTAATACTTGTTTGCCTCTTTAGGCTGTGCTTTTCCATGACTTGTAATTTTTTGTTGTTCTTGAAAGCTGGGCATGTTACGTCAGGTAAGAGCATCTTTGGTAAATAGGCCTCTGTCATGTTGTAGTAGCTGTAGGTGTCAGAGGCTTCAGATTCTTGTAGTGACCTTGTTTGTGTCCCCATGTTATCCTAGGTCTTTCCCAGGAAATCCTCTTTAGTTAAGACGTTTGCAATTTGCAGCTCTTTTCTTTTTATGTCTTATTTATATCTGAGAGAGGGGGAGGGAGAGGGAGGGAGGGAGAGAGAGAGAGGGAGAGAGAGAGACAGCGTGAGCAGGCGAGGGTCAGAGAGACAAGGATATATAGAATCTGAAACAGGCTCCAGGCTCTGAGCTGTCAGCACAGAGCTTGACACGGGCTTGAACCCACGAACCGTGAGATCATGACCCGAGCCGAAGTCGCACGCTTAGCCGCCTGAGCCACCCAGACGCCCCTGCAATTTGCAGTTCTTTTGGTTGTCGTCTGTCATTGGTATACTAGAGTCTTCTGTCATGGAGACAATATGTGGGAAATGTGAAGGATTTATATAACATCGTGGCTAAATATCAGGTTTAGTGATGCTGCGACCTTCACAAGTGTTTCTTAGCCTTTTTCCCTCCTAGGTAAGACTGGAAGTCTAAAAGGGGCTAGAATCAGGGAAAGTCCCTTTTCCAGGTGAAATGAGAAAATGGTAAGTTCTTTTCTCCTACAGAGTAATTTTTCTTATTGAGAATTTTCTAATTTTATTTTGCAACGTTGTTCTTTCTCTATTTGGGGGAAGATAAGGAGTAATCTTTCTTAACTATTCATTGTGAGAACTGGGGCTTGCTGGGAATAAAACCCAAGAAAGTATGGGGAGCCTCTCAAAGACTGTGGCTCCAACACTCTCATACTGGCCCACATTCAGCCTCCTGTAGTTCAACAAAATTACCTTGCTTGCATTGCTAGAAGCTTGTAACATCTGCTGCTTCTGCTCAGAGAAAGTAGATCTCAGCAGTAACTCTACATTCTTCAGTTTTTGAAGATTTAGGGGTAGTGGTATGCCCTGTAAGCTCAGTTCCTGATGAGTTCAAGAAAAGTTGTTGGTTTTCAGTTTGTTCAAATTTTTTCTTATTTTATGTGCAAACTTAACCTCTTCCAATCTCTTTAGATATAGGATCTTTTTCAATTGAAGTATAATTGACATACTATGTTAGTTTTAAGTATAAATGAGTTGATACTTGGATACACCATAAAATGATTACTACAGTAAGTCTAGTTATAATCAATCACCATACAAAGTCACAAAAATTATCTTTTCTTGTGATGAGAACTGTTAAGATCAACTCTCTTAGCAACATTTAAATATGTACTACAATATTAACTATACTAACCATGCTGTATATTACCTTGCCATTACTTAGTTATTTTATAAGTAGAAGTTTGTACTTCTTGCCCCCCCATCTATTTTGAACACTCCCCAAAGACACTTCCCCTTGGCAAACATTTTGTTATTGGTATCTATGAATTTATTTTCCTTTGTTTGTCCATTTGTTTTGTTTTGTTCTTTAGATTCCACATACAAGTGAGATCATATAATATTTGTCTACTTATTTCACTTCACTTATTTCACAATACAACCTAGGTCCATTCTTGTTGTCCCAAATAGCAAGATTTCATTCATTTTTATGCCTGAGTAATATTTCATTGTATGTATACTTTATTTATTCATTGATGGATATTTATTTCCATACATAGGCTATTGTACATAATGCTACAATGAACATAAGTATGCATATATCTTTTTAAATCAGTGTTGTCATTTTCTTTCACTGAATATTCAGAAGTGTAAAACTGAATCATATGATAATTCTGTTTTTAATTTTTTATGAAAAACCATACAGTTTTCCACAGTGGCTGCACCAATTTATATTCTTCCCAACAGTGATCAAGGGTTTCTGTGCTTGCCAACTCTTATTTCTTGTCTTTTTTATAATAGCCATTCTGACAGGTATGCAGTGATTTTCCATTGTGGTTTTGATTTGCATTTCCCTGATGACTAGTGATGTTGAGCATCGTTTCATCTGTCTGTTGGCCATCTGGATGTCTTCTTTGGAGAAATATCTGTTCATATCATCTGCTCACTTTTTAAATATGATTGTTTGTTTTTCTGCTTTTGAGTTGTATAAATTCCTTATGTCGTTTGGGTATAAACACCTTATCAGATCTATGATTTGCAAATATTTTATCCCATTAAGTAGGTTGCCTTCTTATTTTGTTGATAGTTTCCTTTGCTGTGCAGAAACTTTTTGGTTTCATGTAGCCCTATTTGTTTATTTTTGCTTTTGGTGCCATATCCAAAAAGTCATTGCTAAGACTAATATCAAGGAGCTTACTGCCTATGTTTTCTTCTGGGAGTCTAATGGTTTCAGGTCTTACCTTCAAGTTTAATCCATTTTGAGTTAATTTTTGCACATGGTATATGATAGTAGTCTAGTTTTATTTTATTTTTTTGTGTGTGTGACTTTTCAATTTTCAAAACATCATTTACTAAAGACTCTGTCCCTTCTTCATTATGTATTATTGTCTCCTTTGTCATAAGTTAACTAATCATGTATATATGGGTTTATATCTGATACACAGATATGTGTGTCTGTTTTTTTTTTTTTGCCAGTACAATACTGTTTTGTTTACTATAACTTTGTAACATAGTTTGAAATGAAAAAAATTGACAGCAAAAGCTTACAAGGTTGTGGAACTACAAGAACTCTCATTAACTGTTGCAAGGAATGTAAAGTAGTACAATGACTTTGGGAAATATGAGTGGTTTCTTACAAAAGTAAACATGGTCTTACCATAAAATCCCTCAATGCTTCTTAGTAATCAGTCAAATGAGTCGAAAACTTCTGTCCACACACATCCATCCTGAACTTGCATGTTTATTGCAGCTTTATTCATAATTGCCCCAAACTGGAAGATTATATACTACATACCAACTATATGACAACTGGAAAAGACAGAACTATGGAAACAATGAAAAGTTCAGTGGTTGTCAGGGTTTAGGAAAGAAGGGCAAGAGAGATATATAAATATAGTGCAAGGTGTTTTTAGGACAGTAAATTTATTCTGTATGATGCTGTAATGACAGATTTATGATTATTATGTGTTTGTCAAAATCCACAGAACATATAACACATAGAGACAACTCCAGTGTAAACTAGGGACTTTAGTTAATAATGTATCAATACATATTCATAAATTGTAATAAACCCCACCAAAGGAAAAATATTAAAAATAGGAGAACCATATGCAGGTACATGAGTATAAATGAAAATATTTTTTTATTTTGTAAATAAGAGAAATACTACAGCAGATTTGCTCTAGCTTGAATGACTGTAAAAGCACCACATAACCTACTAGTCTTTGCTTACTGACTAAGAAAACTAGAGTGTGCCCCTGTGAAGATTTTAAATGACTGTTATTTTATTTTAGTTTATAGTTGTAGTTTATTTTCAGAATTAAAAAAAGTGATGTCATTTTCACTTAAAAAGGGGTCTTATAAAAAAAATACTCTGGAGAACCTGAACTGATACAACTGGTTTTGTCTAGGATATCAAAGAACATTCACTGTGGAGGGCACTTAGGAGGGGACAGGAGACCCTCCCCCGTGTTCTTTTCCCTTCTGTTAGCTGGATGCAAAGGACTGAAAGTGCAGCCGTTATTGGGCACTGCCTGAACGCCTGGAGGAGAACCTGCTGCCCACCAAAGTCACCAGCCTGTCAGTGTTAGATACATGAGAAATAAAATCCTATCGAATTTCTATTGAATTTGAGCCATTTGCACTTTGGATCTATTCATCAGAACTGTAGAGTTGATACTAACTAATAAAAGTGGCACGGAGGGGTCCAGGTTCCACTGCTCAAGAGATAGAGCAGTGGAGGATGAGAGAGTGTGTCAGATGTGTAATAATGACATTTGTATCTGGTGAATTGAGAACAGATGTTAAATGTTGGATATTTTCCAGGACTTCTGACCTGTCACAGTTGAAAAAAGTTTCTGTCTGGCAAAAGTTTGTGTTTAGACTTTAAAATAAACAACAGTTACTAACCAGTCCACTGCAATGGATGGTGCTCTGAGAAGTAATTGTTCCCAAACATTGGCTTAGTCTTCTTCAATTATCTCTTCCACACAGAAGCTTACCTTTTCTCCCTCTGCTCACACTTTCCATCAAAGAGCACTTGCCTTCCTTCAATACTTCTAATTAATGTTATCTCAGAGTCTCCTCTGGGTAGTTTAGTCTATTGCTCAACTATTCTTTCTTTTTACTGAAATACAGTTAACCTAAAGAGATTAAAAGCCAATGCCTGTGGTCACACAGTTATGTGATTGAGCATCTGATTCTTGGCTTGAGAAACTAATGCCGGATTGGATTGGGTGGAACCTAGATAAAAGATGTCCTGTTTATGTGGTTTCTGTCAACATTTTGCTTTCATAGGCATGTTGTTTGTGATTTTCATATATTCTTTCCTGTACCTTACTCTAGGAGAATTTAATGCTTGTCCTGAGGGGGGTTTATTTGTCATCTCTCATAGATTTATATAATTAGATTAACAAGTAAAAATGGTAAAGATAGCTTTTTATTGAAAAAATCTAATAAATTGAATATCATTTTTTCAAGTATTTTAAATGTTCCAGAGTATAAATAGTGGAAAATGTGGGGCTTTAACTTTTGATAGAAATGAGTACATGCAGAACTATTAAGATGTGTTTCCAAAATAACCAATGTGTGCACTGACTTTATGAATACATAGTCTCCTATAGAATAAGTCTAGTGTTCTTTTCCTGTCATGATTTTTATTTATGTAATGAGACTAATTATTCTGTCTATCATTAGATATGATTATCACATTTATTCTAAGATTTTTGTTACTTAATTGAACTGTTGAAAAAATATCTCAAGAAATAATTCAGAGAATAATAACATCTATATCTATGTCTTTCTATATCTATCTTTCTATATCTCTATCTATCTATCATCTATGAGATGAATAGGATGAGGATGCTTGAAGACCTCTCAAATGGATAAAACAGCTATGTAGGCAGGAAGAGATTTTTTTTTAATTAAAAAATATTTTTAATGTTTTATTTATTTTTGAAAGACAGATTGAAACAGTGTGAGCAGGGGAGGGTCAGAGTCACAGACTCCAAAGACAGACTCCAGGCTCTGAGCTGTCAGCACAGATCCCGACGAGGGCTCGAACCCACGAACCGTGAGATCATGACCTGAGCCGAAGTCGGATGCTTAACCGACTGAGCCACCCAGGAGCTCCAAGGAAGAGATTTAATACATAAATTAGATACTTGCATAATAGTTGAAATGGTGAAAGCACAGGGTTCTAGACTGAGTATCCAAAGTTTACTACTAGAATAATATCCCCAAACTGCCTTGCTAAGTGAGCCTCTATCTCCATCACAAGCTGGACTCTAGGGATCATAAAACTGCTTTGGCAACTACTGCCTCCAAGATTACACCCAAATCCAGGTATGGTTCCAGGGCCAGTTGAACTGCTAGTGATGCACACCATAGGTGTCTCATATCATAGCATTTGTCATAACTATCTATATCTATGTCATCTATATCTATATCTATCTACATCTATTTTTCTATCTGCATGCAAGAGAGTGCATGGTAGTGCCATTAACTGAAAAAAGGAAGTAAAAAAACATGGTACTTCATTGGGCATGATGACTTTATAATGTTGTTTGGACATTCAGTTAGATAGTCAAGGAGAAGTGGAATAGAAACTCATAAGAACATTTTGTAATAGACATCAATATTCAGGAACAAATATCATATAGATGGCAGCTGTAGCAATGAGAATGGATGGAATTGTGTAAAGAGCGTGCAGAATAAGATAAAGGGCCTCTGATAAAACCCAGAAAAACTGAGACATTAAAATATTTGGCCCAAATAGAAATTCTTCTTAAAACTGAGATGCAGATAATCAAATAAATAAGTGGAAAATTTGAAATAGTGTAAAAGTTATGGTAAGAAAACATTTCAATAAAGGGATAAATAATCAATAATTCAAAATTTAAAAACAGAAATAGCATATGAATCAATAATTTCACCACTGACTATTTCCCAAAGAAAACAAAAATACTAATTCCATAAGATATATGCATCTCTATGTTTATTCTACATTATCTACAATATCCAAGATATGGAAGCAATCCTAGTGTCCATAAATAAGATGAATGGATAAGGAAGGTATGGTAATATATACAATGGCATATCATGCAATCACAGAAAAAGTATAAGATCTCACTATTTATAACATGGAACTAGAAGGTATTATGCTAGGTGAAATAAGTCATACAGAGAAAGACAAATACCATATTATTTCACTCGTATGTGGAATCTAAAAACAAAACAAATGAATAGACAAACAAATAAAAGGGACCAGAACTATAAATAAAGAGAAAAATTGATGTTGGCCAGAGGGAAGGAAGGGTGGGCAAATAGGCAAAATGGATGAAGAATGAAGGGAGATATGAGTTCCAAGTTATGGTTTGAATAAACCACAAGAATAAAAGGCACAGCATAGGAAGATAACCATTGATATTATAATAGTGTTGTATGGTGACAGATGGTAGCTACACATGCATAATGTATAGAGAAGTTAAATCCCTGTGTTGAACACGTGAAACTAATGTAACATTGCATATTTATGGTCCTTTGTGTTATTAACAAGTCATTTATTGGCAACTTTGGTAATATGAGGAAGGCAGAAATAAGAATGAAGTGATCTGAGTCTGGGAACAAGTAGAGACAAATTTTAAACAACGCTTTCAAGAGATTTGACAGAAAAGAGGAGGAAAAAAATGAAGTAATTAGAGAAGTTATGAACTGAAGAAAATGTGTGTTACTTTGTTTTAAGTTGAAAGAAACTTGAAAGCATTTATGTTTTATTGACAATTAGCCAAGAGAGAAATACACTGAAAATTTAAAAAAAAATCAATTTCCTATTTCAATTGACCTATAAAACTCTTAGAGGTTATCACTCTTACTCTTAAAATAAGAAAAAGTAAAACCAATTAGAAAACAATGACTTTTTCTTGGTGCCAACAAGAACTGAAATCTCAGAGCAAACCACCCCTCCCCCCAAATCTGGAGAGATGGGTGAATCCAGAGTCAAAGCCAAGACCTACTTACCTGGAAGAGAAACTGTTGGATCCATAAACTGATAATCCTTAAGTGGTAGTTTTGATAAACTGTATTGATTGAGTGTGGATCAGAAATTTAAAAATTACCTGGTTTAATTCATAGACAATTCTTATTATACAGATATATTCTTACTTCCTTTTCTCCTTCTTATCTCTTCCCTCCTCTAGTGTTTTTACTCTAGTTGTTGATTTGTATAAACAGACATTTTTTAAAAATGTTTTTAATGTTTTATTTTTTTCTGAGAGAGAGAAAGAGACAGCATGAGCAGGGGAGGGTCAGAGAGAGAGGTAGATACAGAATCTGAAACAGGCTCCAGGCTCTGAGCTGGCAGTCAGCACAGAGCTCGACGCGGGGCTCGAACCCACAAACTGTAAGATCGTGACCTGAGCCGAAGTTGGACACTAAACCGACTGAGCCGCCCAGACGCCACTTAAGCAGACATATTTAATCTATTCTCTTGATACATGTTTTACACCTCCTACTTTATTTTCCTTCCCCCCCCACCTCTTTCTGGATTAAGACATACAGTTCTTCTGTCTGGTCTATTTAATTTAATTTAATTTTTCTCTACCTCCTTTATTTTCCTTTCTCTCTCTCTGGATTAAGCCATATAGTTTCTCTCCCTCATCAATTTTCTTTTTTCTTTTTCCTTTCCTTTGTCTCTTCCCTTTTTGTATGGGATAAGACTTTGTCCATCAGCACCACCTCCACCCTGTGGCTTACTTGGCTGATGTTTCTGGTGTTTTGTTTTTGGGTTTTGTTTGTTTGTTTGTGTGTTTGCATTTTTTTTGTTTTCTGTTTGCTTTTTTGTTTGTTTGTCTGTTTGTTTTCCTTTCTGCAGCTACTTCAATGAACAAATCAAAGCACACCTGGTGGACAGTCCAAAACATCACTACCCATAGGGAGATAAAGTAATCAAAATCACAACAACAGAGAGCAAGTAATAATCTCCAAAAAATATCTCCTGAAAGACCAGATGCTGCAGAGTGTATGATCCCTCTTTAATATAGTAGTGATAACAGGTGCAGGGCACATAACAAGCTTTTAAAACATACAAAAGACAGAAAACTAGCCAAAATGATGAAACTGAAGAATGCTCCTCAAAAGAAATTCCATGAAGAAATGGTAGCTAAAGAATTGCTCAAAAACAGATATAAACAATATAACTGAACAAGAATTTAGAATAGTAGTCATACAATTAATCACTGGACTTGCAAAAAGCATAGAACACAGCAGAGAATCTATTGTCGCAGAGACCAAGGAACAAAAAATAGCCATGATGAATTAAAAACTGCTATAAAAGAGGTTTAAAATAAACAAGAGGGTGTGACGCTGAGGACTGAAGAAGCAGAGGGGAAAATAGGTGAAATAGAAGCTAAAATTATGGAAAAAAATCAAGCAGGGAAAAAGAGAGGTAAAAAATTCTGGATCATGAGGGGAAAATTAGAGAATTAGGTGACTCAATGAAATGGAACAATATCCATATCATAGGAGTTCCAGAAGAAGAGAGAGAAAAAGGGGCTGAAGGTGTACTTGAAAAAAATCAGAGCTGAGAAGTTCCCCAATCAGGGGAAGGAAATAGACATTGAAATCCAGGATGCACATAGAACCCCTTGAGACATAACTTGAATTGATCTTCTACACTACATATCATAGTGAAACTTGCAAAAGACAAAGACAAAGAGAGAATTCTGAAATCAACCCTGGATAAACGGGCCTTAACATGCAAGGGAAGACACATAAGAGTAGTAACAGACACATCTACTGAAACTTGGCAAGCCAGAAAGGTCTGGCAGGAAAATTTCAATATGATGAACAGGAAAAATGAGCAGCCAAAAATCCTTTATCCAGCAAGGCTGTCACTCAGAAGGGAAGGAGAATTAAAGGTTTTCCCAAATGAACAAAAACTGAAGGAATTCATCACCACTAAAACAGTCCTACAAGAGATCCTAAAGGGTACTCTGTGACTGAAATGTTGCAAGGATTACAAAGGACCAGAGACAACACTACAAGCATGAAACTTACAGATAACACAAGGACACTAAATCCATATCTTTCAATAATAACACTAAATGTAAAGGACAAAATGCTACAATAAAAAGATATGGGGTATCAGAATGGATAAAACAAATACAAAAACAAGACTCATCTATTTACTGTCTACAAGAGACCCATTTTAGACATAAGGGCACTTTCAGATTGAAAGTGAGGGGATGGAGAACCATCTATCATGCTACTGAAAGTCAAAAGAAACCTGAGGTAGCCATACTTATATCAGACAAACTACATATTAAACTAAAGGCTTTAACAAGAGATGAAGAAGGGCATTATATCATAATTACAGGGTCTATCCATCAAGAAGAGCTAATAAATATAAATGTTTATGCCTAGAATTTGGGAGCACCCAAATATATAAGACAATCACTAACATAAGCAATCTTATTGATAAGATTGTGGTAATTGCAGGGGAATTTAATACTCACTTACAGCAAAGGACAGATTATCTAGGAAGAAAATCAATAAAGAAACAATGGCCCTGACTGATTCATTGGACCAGATGGACTTGACAGATATATTCAGAACTTTTCATCCAAAAGCAGCAGAATACACATTCTTCTCAAGTGCACATGGAACATTCCCCAAGATAGATCACATGCTGGGTCACAAAACAGTCCTCAATAAATATAAAGGAATTGAGATCATACTGTGCACACTTTCAGATCACAATGCTTTGAAACTTGAAATCAACCACAGGAAAAAGTTTCGAAAACTTCCAAATGCATGCAAGTTAAAGAACATACTGCTAAAGAATTAAAGGGTCAACCAGCCAATTAAAGGGGAAATTTAAAAACACATGGAAACAAATGAAAATGAAATCATAACAGTCAAAATGCTTTGGGATGCAGCAAAGATAGTAGTAAGAGGAAAATACATTGCAATCCAGATCTATCTCAAGAAACAAGAAAAATGAGAAGTAAAATCTAACCACACACCTAAAGGAATTAGAAGCAGAAGAGCAAAGAAACCCCAAAGCCAGCAGAAGAAGAGGAATAATAAAGACAAGAGCAGAAAGAAATATATAGAATTAAAAAAAATAAAACGGTGAACAGATCAATGAATCTAAGAGTTGATTTTCTGAAAAAATAAACAAAATTGATCAGCCTCTAGCCAGACTTTTGAAAAAAAAAAAAAACAAAAAACAACAACAGAGAGAACCCAGATAGATAACATCATGGATGAAAAAGGAGAGATCACAACCAACACCACAGAAACACAAATAATTACTGGAGAATACTATGAAAAATTAAACACCAACATCCTAGACAACCAGGAAGAAATGGACAAATTCCTAGACACACACTACCAAAACTCAAATGGGAAAAAAATAAAAAATTTGAGCAGACCCGTAACTAAGTGAAGAAATTGAATCAGTTACCAAAAATCTCCCAACAAATAATAGTCCTAGGCCAGATGGCTTCCCAGGAGAAATCTGCCAGACATTTAAAGCAGAGTTCATACCTATACTTCTCAAGCTGTTCCAAAAAAATAGAAATGGAAGGAAAACTTCCAGACTAATTTTATGAAGGCAGCATTACCTTGATTCTGAAACCAGACAGAGATCCCACAAAAAAAGGAGAACTACAAGCCAATATCCCTGATGAACACGGATGCAAAAATTCTCAATGAGATACTAGCAAATCAAATTCAACAGTATATTAAAAGAATTATTCACCATGATCAACTGGGATTCATTCCTGGGCTGCAGGGATAGTTCAATATTCACAAATCAATCAATGTGATACATCACATTAATAGAAGAAAGGATAAGAACCACATGATCCCATCAATAGATGAAGAAAAGGCATTTGACAAAATACAACATCCTTTCCTAAGAAAAACCCTCAAGAAAGTAGGTATAGAAGGAACAGACTTAAACATCATAAAAGCCATATGGGAAAACCCCACCTCTAATATCCTCAATGGGGAAAAACTGAGAGCTTTCCCCCTGAGATCAGGAACACGACAGAGATATCCACTCTCACGACTGTTGTTTAACGTAGTGTTGGAAGTCCTAGCCTCAGCCATCAGAAAACAAAATGAAACAAAAGGCATCCAACCTAGCAAAGAAGTCGAACTTTCGCTTATGGCAGACAACATGATACTCTACATGGAAAAACTGCACACAAAGACTCCTAGAACCGATACATATATTCAGCAAATGTTCAGGGTACAAAATCAATGTGCAGAAATTGGTTGCATTTTTATACACCAATAATGAAGCAATAGAAAGATAATTCAGGAATTGATCCCATTTATAATTGCACTAAGAAACATAAAATACCTAGGAAGAAACCTAACCAAAGATTTAAAAGATCTATGTGCCAAAAACTATAGAAAACGTATGAAAGAAATTGAAGAAGACACAAAGAAATGGAAACGCATCCCATGCTCATGGATTCGAAGAATAAATATTCTTAAAATGTCAATACTACCCAAAGCAATCTACACATTCAATGCAATTCCAAATAAAATTGCACTGGCATTCTTCTCAGGGCTAGAACAAACAATCCTAAAATTTGAATGGAACCACGAAAGACCCCGAATATCCAAAGTGATGTTAAAAAAGAAATGCAGGGGTGCCTCGGTGGCTCAGCTGGTTAAGCATCCGACTTCAGCTCAGGTCATGATCTCACAGTTCCTGGGTTCGAGCCCCGCATCGAGCTCTGTGCTGACAGCTAGCTCAGAGACTGGAGACTACTTCAGATTCTGTGTCTCCCTCTCTCTCTGACCCTGTCCTATACTCTCTCTCTCTCTTAAATAAATAAAATATTTAAAAAAGAAAACAAACTGGGAGGCATCACAGTCTCAGATTTTAGCCTCTACTACAAAGCTGTTAATCAACAAAGCAGTATGGTACTGACACAAAAACATATGCATAGACCAATGGACTAAAATAGAGAGCCCAGAATTGGACCCACAAATGTATGGATAACTAAATTTTTTACAAAGCAGGAAAGAGTATCCAATGGGGAAAAGACAGTCTGTCTGGCAAATGGTACTGGGAAAACTTGATAGCAACATGCAGAAAAATGTAACTGGACCACTTTATTATACCACACACAAAAATAAACTCAAAATGAATGAAAGGCCTACATATAAGACAGGAAACCATCAAAACCCTAGAGGAGAAAGCAGGCAACAACCCCTTTGACATCAGCCACAGCAATTCCTTACTTGACACATCTCCAAAGGCAAAGGAATTAAAAGCAAAAATGAACTATTGGGACCTCATCAAGATAAAAAGCTTCTGCACTGCCAAGGTAACAATCAACAAAACAAAAAGGAAACCTACAGAATGAGAAAAGATATTTGCAAATGACATATCAGATAAAGGGTTAGTATCCAAAATCTATAAAGAATAAACCAAACTCAACACCCGAAAATAAATAATCCAGTGAAGAAATGGGCAGAAATCATGAACAGACACTTTTCCAAAGACATCCAGATGACAAACAGACACATGAAAAGGTGCTAACGTCACTCATCATCATGGAAATACTCATAAAAGCCACACTGAGACACCACCTCATGCCTGTTAGGGTGGCTAAAATGAACAAATCAGGAAACTACAGATGCTGGCAAGAATGTGGAAAAATGGGAACCCTCTTGCACTGTTGGTGGGAATGCAAATTGGGCTCTTAATCTAATGACTATTTCTGAATTCTTGATCAGATATATTATTTATATCTGATTTGAACAATTCTCTCGCTGTTATTTCTTTCTAGAACTTCAACTGAAGAATATTCTTCTGTTTTGTCATTTTGGCTAGTTTTCTGCCCTTAATGTGTGTGTTTTTTTATGTTGCCAAGGAAAGGCATTTTTAATAAAATTCATTTTGCAAAATACAATAATTGATTCAGTTAAGGATTACCAATGAATGTTAAACCATTGGTTGAAAACGTATTGAGACAATCACACAGTCTCAAAATATTACCCTGTATTTTTTAAAAATAGTTTGTTGTCAAGTTGGTTTCCATATAACATGCAGTGCTCATCCCCACAAGTGCCCTCCTCCATACCCATCACCCCTCTTCCATTCCCCCCAACCCATCTGCCCTCAGTTTGTTCTCGGCATTCAAGAGTCTCTCATGGTTTGCCTCCCTCCCTTTCCCCCACTATTTTTCCCCTTCTTCTTCCCCATGAACCTTTGTTAAGCTCCTCCTAATCCTCCTATACAAGCAAACATAT
Source organism: Hyaena hyaena (assembly GCF_003009895.1). Lineage (NCBI taxonomy): Eukaryota > Metazoa > Chordata > Mammalia > Carnivora > Hyaenidae > Hyaena > Hyaena hyaena. Next base: position 132,064 of record NW_024082060.1, on the reverse strand, counting down.
GGTATTTGTCCTTCTCTGCCTGACTTATTTCGCTCAGCATAACACCCTCAAGGTCCATCCAGGTTGCTACGCATGGCCAGATTTCATTGTTTCTCATTGCCATGGAGTATTCCATTGTATAGATAAACCACTTCTTCTTCATTCATTCGTCAGTTGATGGACACTTAAGCTCTTTCTATGTTTTGGCTATTGTTGACAGGGCTGCTATGAACATTGGGGTACATGTGCTCCTATACATCAGCACTCCTGTATCCCTTAGGTTATTTTCTAGCAGTGCTATTGCTGGGTCATAGGGGAGTTCTATTGTTAACTTTTTGAGGAACCTCCATACTGTTTTTCAGAGGGGCTGCACCAGTTAACATTTCCACCAACAGTGTAGGAGGATGCCTATTTCTCCACATCCTTGCCAGCATCTAGAGTCCTCTGATGTGCTCATTTTAGGCACTCTGGCTTGAGGTGGTATCTCAGTGTGGTTTTGATTTGTATTTCCCTGATGAGGAGGGATGCTGAGCATCATTTCATGTGTCTGTTGGCCATCTGGATGTCCTCTTTGGAGAAGTGTCTCTTCATGTCTTCTGCCCATTTCTTCACTGGATTGTTTGTTTTCAGGTGTGGAGTTTGGTGAGTTGCTTATAGATTTTGGATACTAGCCCTTTATCTGATATGTCATTTGCAACTATCTTTTCCCATTCCATCGGTTGCCTATTAGATTTACGAATTGTTTCCTTTGCCGTGCAGAAGCTTTTAATCTTGATGAGCTCCCAACAGTTCATTTTTGCTCTTGATTCCCTTGCCTTTGGGGATGTGTCAAGTAAGAAATTGCTGTGGTTGAAGTCAAGGAGGTTGTTTCCTGCTTTCTCCTCTAGGGTTTTGATGGTTTCCTGTCTCATGTTCAGGTCCTTTATCCATTTTGAGTTTATTTTTGTGTATGGTGTGAAACAGGGATCTAGTTTCATTCTTCTGCATGTTGCTGTCCAGTTCTCCCAGCACCATCTGTTAAAGAGGCTCTCTTTTTTCTGTTGGATACTCTTTCCTTCTTTGTCAAAATTTAGTTAGCTGTACACTATTGGGTCCAAATCTGAGTTCTCAATTCTATTCCATTGGTCTACGTGTCTGTTTTTCTGCCACTACCATAATGTCTTGATGATGACAGCTTTGGAGTAGAGGCTAAAGTCTGGGATAATGATGCCTCCCATTTTGGTTTTCTTCTTCAATATTTCTTTGTCTATTTGGGGTCTTTTGTGGTTCTATATAAATTTTAGGATAATTTGTTCTTGTTTTGAGAAAAATGCTGATGCAATTTTGATTAGAATTGCGCTGAATGTGTAGATTGCTTTGGGTAGTAATGACATTTTAACTATATTTATTCTTCCGATCCATGAACATGGAATGTTTTTCCATTTCTTTGTGTCTTCTTCAATTTCCTTCATAAGTTTTCTATAGTTTTCATCATACAGATCTCCTATATGTGCTTTATATGTCTGGTAGAATTCCCCAAGGAAGCCATCTCGCCCAAGGTTCTTATTTGTTGGGGGATTTTGGATAACTGATTCGATTTCTTCACTAGTTATGGGTATGTTCAGATTTTCTATCTCTTCTCATGTGAATTTTGGTAGTGAACGTGTGTTTAGGTATTTGTCCATTTCTTCTAAGTTGTCCAATTTGTTGGCATATAATTTTTCATAGTATTCCGTGAAAATTGCTTACATTACTGAGGGGTTGGTTGTACTAAGTCCATCTGCACTCATGATTTTTTCTGTCGGAGTGCTCTCTCTTTTCTTTTTGAGAAGCCTAGCTAGAAGTTTGTCAATTTTGTTTATTTTTTCAAAAAAACACCTCTTGTTTCATTTATCTCTTCAACTGTTTCTTTAGTGTCTATGTTGTTTACTTCTGCTCTGATTTTTACTATTTCTGTTCTCCTGCTGGGTTTGGGGTGCTCTTGCTGCTTTCCCTCTAGTTCCTTTAGGTGAGCTGTTAGATTTTGCACTTGCGCTTTTTCTAATTTCTTGAAATAGGCCTGGAGTGCAATGTACTTTCCTCTTAGGACTGCCTTTGCCGCATCCCATAGAGTTTGGATTGTTGTATTTTCATTTTCATTTGCTTCCATATATTTTTAAATTTCTTCTCTACATGCCTGATTGGCTCATTCGCTCTTTTGTAGGGTGTTCTTTAACCTCCATGTTTTTGGAGGTTTTCCAGACTTCTTCCTCTGATTGATTTCAAGTTTCATAGCATTGTGATCTGAAAATGTGCATGGTATGACCTCAATGCTTTTATATTTATTAAGGGCTGTTTTATGTCCCAGTATGTGATCTATCTTGTAGAATGTGCCATGCGCACTTGAGAAGAAAGCGAATTCCATGGCCTCTGGATGTAGACTTTTAAATATATCTGTCAGATCCATCTGGTCCAATGTGTCATTCAAGTCCATTGTTTCTTTAGTGATTTTCTGTCTGGTAGATCTATCCATTGCTGTAAGTGGAGTATTAAAGTCCCCTACTATTAGCACATTCTTATCTATAAGATTGTTTGTGATTAATTGTTTTAAATATTTAGGTGATGTCATATTCGGTGAGTAGACATTTATAATTGTTATCTCTTTCTGGTGGATAGACCCTGTAATTATTATATAATGCCCTTCATCTCTTGTGATTGTCTTTAATTTAAAGTCCAGATTGTCTGATATAAGTATAGCTACTCCAGCTTTCTTTTGACTTCCAGTAGCATGATAGATATTTCTCCATCCCCTTACTTTTAAACGGAAGGTAACTTCTTGTGTAAAAAGTGTTTCTTGTAGACAGCAAATAGATGGATTTTGTTTTTTTATCCATTTTGCTACCCTATGTCTTTTGATTGGAGCCTTCAGCCCATTTACATTCAGTGTTATTATTGAAATATATGGGTTTAGAGTCATTGTGTCATTTGTGGGATTCATGCTTGTGGTGTGTCTCTAGCATCTTGTATTCCTTGCAACATTTCCCTCAGAGAGTCCCGCTCAGGATTTCTTGTGGGACTGGTTTAGTGGTGACAAATTCTTTCAATTTTTGTTTATTTGGAAAGACTTTTATCTCTCCTAATCTGAATGACATGCTGGATAGAGGATTCTTGGCTGCATATTTTTTCTATTCATCACATTGAAGATTTCTTGCCATTCCTTTCTTGCCTCCAAATTTTCATTAGATAGGTCTGTCGCCACTCTGATAGGTTTCCCTTTGTATATTAGGGCCCTTTTCTCCCTAGCTGCTTTCAAAATTCTCTTTTTGTCCTTATATTTTGCCAGTTTCACTATGATTATCGTGCAGAAGATCGATTCAAGTTACGTCTGAGGGGAGTTCTCTGTGCTCTTGGATTTCAACATTTAGGATTTCAACATTTACTTCCTTCCCCAGGTCGGGGAAGTTCTCTGCTATAATTTGTTCCAGATCTCTTTCAGCACCTTTCCCTCTCTCTTCCTCTTCTGGGATTCCTATGATACGGATATTGTTGCGTTTGATTGTATTGCTGAGCTCTCGAACTCTTCTTTCATGTTCCTGGATCAGTTTCTCTCTTTTCCTCAGTTTCTTCTTTTTCTCTCATTGTGTCTTCTAAATCACTTATTCTCCTTTCTACCTCTTCAATCCGTGCATTGGACGCCTCCAGTTTATTATGTATCTCATTTATCGCATTTTTAAATTCATCATAACTTTTTTTAATCTCCATAGTGTTTGTAGCCATAGTTTCTCTGATGTCCTCCATGCTTTTTCCAAGCCCAGTGGTTAATTTTATGATTATTGTTCTAAATTCTTGTTCAGTTATTTTGCTTATATCTGTTTTGAGCAGTTGTTTAGCTGTCATTTCTTCTGGAATTTCTTTGGAGGAGACTTCTTCCATTTCATCATTTTGGTTAGCTTTCTATCTCCTGTTAATTTTAAAAGCTTGTTGTACACTCTGCCCCTGTGAGTTCTGCTGTATTAGAGAAGGCTCTTTGGCTGTTCAGGGTCTGTCTGTTTAAGAAATTTTCTTTGAGGGGTGCCTGGGTGGCTCAGTCGATTAAGCGTCCGACTTCAGCTAAGGTCATGATCTCACAGTTCATGAGTTTGAGCCCCGCATTGGGTTCTGTGCTGACAGCTATCTCAGATCCTGGAACCTGTTTCAGATTCTGTGTCTCCTTCTCTCTCTGAGCCTCCCCTGCTCACACTGTCTCTCTCTCTCTCTTTCTCTCAGAAATAAATTTAAAAAAACATTATTATTATTTTTTTTTAAAAGAAGTGTTCTTTGAATGGTGTCTCTTGATTTCCCTTATTGAGCATTTGGTTATTTTGTTACTCGTAGCAGTATTTGGGACTCCCCACCATGTGTAGTTTGGCTTGTTTCTTGAAGTAGCCCTTGAAAAAGAAAACAGACAACCACAGAGGGAACAAAGGTACACAAATGTAAAGTCAAAACCAATAATGATGCAATCCCAGGCTCATGTAAAAACAACAACAACAACAACCACAACAACAAACAGCTCTCTGGAGGGATGGGTATAGTTTGGTGTTGGCAGGTCTCACCTCTACTGTGTCCACTGGCTGCTCCCTGAGTCCTTGCCTTGGTGGTTGTGGGGAGAAGAATGGTGTGGCCCCAGTTCCTTCTCAACCAAGCATTGCCAATCACTCCTTTGGGACTGATGTCCCTGTGCTGAGGATGTAGCCAAGGTGGGCTGAGTTCTATCCCCCACGCCCCGCCTTGTTTATAGACCCAGTCCCCGGGCTTTGTTTATACCGCCCTAAACAGTCTCACAGGTTGCTGCTTCCATGCTGCTGGGGGTTGAGTGGGGGGTGGGGGAAGTGTCTCAGCCTCAGATCCACTGGGGTCAAGCAGCAATACAACCCGAGTGCATGCAGGGAAGGTAGCAACTTCAGGTTCACAGAGTCTACACCGCCAATGACTGCTTCGGGCAATGCCCCCGCATCACTGGGCCGCCGCCGCCGCCGCCAGGGATGGTGCTGGGAGTGCTGCAGTGCAGTTTTTTCTGGCACCTTCTGGGACCCGGGGCACCTAGTTCAAAGTCAACACCCCAGGCAGAACTAGAAAACACTCTCTTTCCAATCCGAGGTTTTTCTCTTCTCCAGGGACAGTTCTATGAGCAATCTCAGCTTCTCTTTCCTTTCCTCTGGACTTGTGGCAGCTCAGCACCCCTTGCCGTTTATCACTCACCGCAGCTGCATGCAAGCCAGGTTCCCTCCCCTCCCTCCATATCTCTGGGCCCCATCCCGCTTTAATCATCCCCAGTTCTCACTCATGCACTTAAGAGGTTTCCTTCCCAGTGTATTCTCTCTCATTCTCTTCCCAAACTCCTGTGGCTTAGTGTCCTATGACTTCATGCCTTCTCTGTTTGATAGATGGGTACAAGCGAAATGCACAGAGCTCTGTACTTCTCCTCCATCTTGCCGGTCTCTCGCCCTTAATGTGTTTTAATAGCTTGTTATGTGTCCTGCACATGTGAGCACTACTATATTAAAAAGAGGTCATACAGGCAAACCATGAGAGACTCTTGAATGCTGACAAAAACTGAGGACTGTTGGTTGTGGGGGGGTGGGGGGGATGGGCATGGAGGAGGACACTTGTGGGGATGAGCACTGAGTGTTATGTGGAAACTAATTTGACAACAAACTATTTGTAAAAAAAAAAAAAAAAGAGGTCATACACTGTCCAGGGCCTGGCCATTCACGAGATGCTTTTGAAGTATGTTGCTTTCTCTCTCTTGTTGTGATTCTGGTTGCTTTATCTCCTTGCCTGTAGTGGTGGTTTGGACCTTCAATCAGACGTGCTTTGAATTATTCTTTAACGTAACCCTGGAAAAAATAAAAAAGGCGAGGTGGTGGTGTAAGATGTCTTATCCCTTACAAAGAGAGAAATGACAGGGGCAGTGAAAAAGAAAAGAAGAAAAAAAAATTGACCAGGCAGCAAATCAGAGAAATTATATGGTTTATGAGAGAGAGAGAGAGTGAGAGGAGATACAGAAGAGGTGTATAAAAACTAGATTAAAAAAGTCTGATTAAACAAACCAACAATAGAAATAGAGAAGGGAAGAAATTAGAGGAAGAAAAGAAAAGGAAAAATATACATATAATAAGAATTGACTAAGAATCAAATTAGAAAATGCAAAAATGCTGGATAGATATATGATGGTGCCTTGGAACCTGTGGCTGAGCTGGTCTGTAGGAGGGATATCTGGTTCAATCACTATCAGTCTCGCTCCAGTAGCTACACAGTTAACAGGCCCAGAAGGGTCTGGTTTGGTATAGGTGGTCCCACCTCCACTGTGGGCCCCTTGTCCATTTCCTGAAGGCCCGCCTTGTTGGTGATCAGGAGAAAAACAGGACAGTCCAGTCTCTCCTCTCTGGACCAGACAACTCTGATGTACCAGGCCAGCCTGTTCAGTGGCTTTCCTCACAATGTCCTGCAGGCACAAGAGGGCCAATTTGTCCCATTCCATGGTCTCTCACACTTCCCAGTACTTGACTGGGATTCAAAACCCCGTGTCTTAAAGGATCCTGCTCCATGCATCCTGGGGGAGGTCTGGTCTCTCTAACAACACCTCTGAGCTCGCTACTGAGTCTGGGACTGGCTACCTCCCTCCCCAGGTGTGCAAACAGGATGGCAAGCCCCAGTCCAGAGAACATCTTGCAACTTTGGATTATGTTGAAAATTGGTTCTTTCTCTGTTGTTGTTGTTGTTGTTGTTGTTTTCCCATCCCCTGGTCTGTGATTTTTCTCTTGTGCAAATATAATCCTACATGTCCACATCCTCTCTTTCACTTCCTTTTGTGTCTTCACAGAAGGGAACACCTCCCCTCTGTGTCTATGTCTCCTGTTTTCTCTCTCCCAAGTTTGCAATCGTCCACTTACGGCCCACCAAATTGTTCCCATGAACCTCTGGAGAGGTTTCTGTCACTATGTAGCCAAGATTCCTGGAACTCCAAGTCTGTTGGACTCAATATTTCTGTGTTTGAGGGAAGAAGGAATTTTGGCTTCCACTACTTCTCTCATGTTGGCCCCTCCCTTCTAAATATTTCTTTCAACATGCGTTTTATTATTGATTACAGTCTAAAATTTGTTTGGAGTTTTAAATTTATTTTTGATGCCAAATATGCATAAAATGAAATGTAAACCTGTTGGGTATACAATTTCTGAGTTTTGAAAATGTATACACCAGATTAACTCAAACAAATCTCATGATAAATCAGGAGTAGGTATCCTTTTCCTTAAAAGTCCAGAAAGTATATATTTTAAGTATTATAGGTCACATACAGAGTCTGTCACATGTTCTTCTTTGTTTACAAATTTTTAAAAATGTGAAAAGAAAATATTCTTAGCTTGTGGGTACACAGAATAGTTTCTCTGGGGCTCAGTTTCTCATCAGGTCTACATCTGATCATCTACCATGTTCCTGTTACCTCTGCATTACCTATAACTTATTTTTGTCAGTCTGTCATATTTGGTTACCATATTTGGTTGAAAATGTTATCTTCATACTTTATTCTTTCTTTCTGGATTGTTTCACATTGATCAATTCTAATTTGAAAAATAATGTACTTCACGTCCCAGAAGATAAGTAATTAGTGAAATGTAAATTTAATTAGATAAAATGGGTTATTTGTCAAGGAAGAATAGTGCTGTTAACTCTATTTTTCCATAAATATATGGACTTTCTAAATAAAAACTCTAGTAAAAATAAATAGAAGTAAATAACATTTTTGTTTGCTGTAACATTATCACCATGAACTTAATGGCTTAAAAACAACATATCTCCTGAGGGTCTGGCTGTCTCAGTTGGTAGAGCACTTGAGTCTTGATCTCAGAGTCTTGAGTTCAAGCCTTGCTTTGGGCATGGGGCCTACTTAAAAAACAAAACAAAACAAAACATCCCTTATTGTCTCACTATTTTTGGGTCAGAAATCCAGCTCTAGCTCAGTTGAGTTCTCTGCTTGAAGATCTCTCAGGAGGCTGCAGGCTGCTACCAAGGTGATAGTCAGGGTTGAGATCTTTTATGAAGACTCAACTGGACAAGGATCCATTTCCAAGCTCACTTACACAATTGCTGGCAGCATTCAGTTGCTTTTATGTTGTTCAACTTAGGGTCTCAATTCCTTCCCAGCTGTTGGCCAGAAGCACCCCCCCACCCCAGTTACTAGTTACCTGGGCCTCCTATACATGGTGGCTTGCCTCATGAAAACGAACAAGGAAGAGAGTCTGCTAGCAAGATGGAGGTCAGACTCTTGTAATCATGCAAGTAATGTCTCCTCAATACTCAGTATGAGCAAAAAGCAAGGTATTCAAGAAAAGGGAATTATACAAGGCAACCCTATCAGGAGGATGATTCATTGGTACCATCTGAGAAGCTGCACATCACACCACTTGATTCTGTATTTTGAATGGATCGAATGTAGGTTTTTAAATCATTGTGTAGTAGAATATAAGCTGATGCTTAATTAACTGTGTTTCTACACTAAAAATAGCATAAACATACTCTGTGAAAAGACTTCCTATTATGTATAAGCAGGTAAATGTCATTCACAAGAATTACAAACAAATAATGAGTACTTTTCTTTTTCTCTTTCCCTTGCTGACTTACTGCAGTACTGAGAAGCAGCTTGGAGCTTACTGTGCTTAGGTCAGTATGTTTCAAGAAAATGGAGAAAGGACACAGAAAAGTGTTGCTTCCCTTTTCCTTAATAGGCAACTCTTCCCCAGGAAAGTATTTCAGAATTTCATAGCTCTTAGGTTTCCTTGTAAGTCTGTTTAACTGAGCTGATTTCTTCTCTTCTATCTTTATGCAGCCTGTTTCTAAATCAGCGCACTGTGTGATAATTAATGGCTACATAAAAGCACAACCTGAGTGAGAGTTTGTCTGAAAGTATTGTTTTGAAATGACTGTAGCCCAAATAAGAATTAGCCTTTAAAACCATTGAAAACAGCAAAGAGGAAGAATGGGTAAGGAAGGAGCCATCAATGTTATCCTTGCCTAGCAGGTAAAAAATGCCGTATATTTCAGGAAACATGACTGTCTTATTAATTCTCTAGTTTTGGATGAACTACTACTCTCCTGGTTCTCTTTCTTACTCTCGCAGCTTTTGCTTTGCCAAGAACATGCTTACATCTTCCAGTCCTTGGCATGTAACAGGGACACACATATTTGTTGTGTGAATAATTAATGAATCTACCTACCACCGATGGCAGAACATTTTATATGTAATAAAATACTCAACAATTTACTTCAATTTATCACAAATGTTTTCTATTTTGTTGTTGCAATACTTTGATTTATAAAATCATAAAAATAGGAATAATATGTCTGTATTCTGACCACATGTATGTTATATTGTCATTCAGTCAAGCCTGTTGACTTGTTGTTAGTTGTACAAACTAACTTGATATGGTTTATGCAAATTAACTGGCTGTCATACAATTTATTTGTATTCTTCCAAGGGCTTGCAATTGTGTTTATTAGTATTTACTAATAGTATATATAAAATATACAGGTGGTTTTGGAAGCTTAGTCATGCGCAGCCCTCTCTTGACACATATCTGGTGTCTTCCT